>NC_139631.1:4158671-4161171 GCF_964638095.1 Poromitra crassiceps | reverse complement strand
CAGTATTCTCATTTGAGCCGACTGTTCAACATGAACAAAAACAACGGCTTGCAGTTATTAACATGGGATGGATGAAGGATAAAAGCATGAATGTCCGACTGTTAAAATGTCTAGCAGGACCAGTGCAGTTAAAATAAGTGCTAACAGTCGGATTAAAAGCTTAAGGATCCTCAGCAGACTTATTAGATTGAGAGTGTAACCTCAAGCACAGATTATAGATTTAATTAGAAAGTAAACAGTAGAGGCTGGAGCCATACTACCAAAATAAAAGACAGGTTGGAATATGATATGGCATCTTAATTACCACATAATCTCTCTCTCTCCCTCTCTCTCTCTCTCTCTCCTCCTCCTGTTCCCAGACCCACCAGGGAGAGTGAGGATGATGAGGACGATGAGAGGAAGGGCAAAGGCTGCGCCCTACAGGTACGTGACGTCACTGCTGGTTTTTTCAGCAGGAGATGTCTTTGGCTTAAGCTCGGGCACAGTATTATTGTGCACTTACAATTCTTTCCCCATGAGTTAAAACAGAAAACTAGTTCATTGTAGGGTGACGTGTTCATGTCTTGACCTTTGACCTTCCAGTACCAGTATGCCTTGGTGCGGGTCCTGACCCATTTTGTGGCAGAGCCCTCTGACCCAGGAGGAGAGATGGTCTATATGTTGGGAGCTGACTGGCAAGCTGACATCACTCACTTGGTACTGGACCAGCTAAAGGTATGCACGCACGCACGCAGCACACACACACACACACACACGCACGCACACACACACACACACACACGCACGCAGACATTTATAACAACATTTATAAATAATTATTCACTTAAATAAAACAATTACAAAACGTGAACTTGACCACTGTATTTGCAGGAATACTTTACTCCATTTAAAAGAAAATCAAGTAACGTGATATTTTCAGTGTCAAGTTAATCTGAAAATGTTTCATTATCTCACAAGAGGAAGCCATTTCCCTCCAATTTGAAACATAATAATATGTCTATTATATCATACTTCCACATTCCATAAATTGTCTTGGGACCCCCCCAAATCATCTGGTTCAGTGGGGCGTCCCGACACCTGCTTGCAAGTGACTGACAGTCACCTCTACCTGGTCCTCAGGTAGAGGATCCTCGCATCGCCAGACTGATCGAAGGACGGATCCTGATGGGACGGGACCTGGGCATCACCACTATACAGGTACAGTACTATACCCTCTCTTCTCTTCTCAGATCTTCTCTTCTCAGATCTTCTCTTCTCTTCTCTTCTCTTCTCTTCTCTTCTCGTCTCTGATCTTCTTTTCTCCAGGTGGTCTATTCTATTATCATGCAAACTTTAATATTTCCTTCTGTCAGTCATTGAAAGCTGCACGAGGCAACATATCTGTGTATAAATTAGGGATGCACCGATATGAAAATTTTGGCCGATGCCGATAACCGATATTAACATTGCTGTTATGGCCGATAACCGATATTTACCGATGTCGATATGATCTGTATTGTTGTTGTTGACAATGTATTATTGTCATTATTTGTGGATTATGAAGCAGACGAATCATGTATTATTGTCATCATTTGTGGATTATGAAGCAGACAAATCATGTATTATTGTCATAATTATGGATCATGAAGCAGATTAATCATGTATTATTGTTATTATTTATGGATCATGAAGCAGGAAAAAGGATGGAAAAAAAATAAATAAAAAAAATAAAAATAAAAAATAAATAAATACATAAATAAATAAACAAAGACAATTAACTCATTCAGTGCCAGCCACTTTTGGAGAACGGATGCTCCCAGTGCCAGAGTTTTCAGAGCGTTTTCAGTGATTTCTCGAGGCCCACAGAATATTGTGTGATATTACTATGTAAACACCGAACACGCACAAGAACGAGCTGGCTCTATTGTATCATCAGCAAAAAAAAGTTTATTGATACCATTTTCCGTTCTTTAGTTATGAGCCGGAGAAGATAGGTTGTTTTCAGCGTTTTCAGGCTTTTCAAATTATTAGCTGAGATAATCCGCCTTTTGTGAAATGCAGCATTTCAAGCACATTCACTGAGTCTGAAGATAATATTTTCTGATGTAGTGACGTAGTTGTTGTGTGATGCCCTGCGTGCACCACCCCCCTCCCCCCCTCCCCCCGTAAACTCCTCCCCACACTGCACACAGCCTCACGCAACCATTATATTTTCGGAGTGCTGCGTTTGTGTGCTGCTGTCGGCTCTCAGCGCCACAGCAGGGAAGAGCCAACCCGGATTGCTGAATGGTTTGGCGTCAGGGGCTGCTTTCCTGGCTGCTAATCGGTTGGAGAAACTATACAGACAGACAGACAGACAGACAGGGACAGAGGGGCTCAGTTGTGAGCGCGGATTGACTCCTGTTCGGAGCCAATGTCAGCTCCCGCGACAGAGCAAATGGCTCTGGGAGCATGCATCGGGTTGTCTTTGATCCACGGCTTTTAGGCTGTTTCTCGGACCTGTCTCTAATCTGGACTGCAC
>NC_139631.1:4138671-4153671 GCF_964638095.1 Poromitra crassiceps | reverse complement strand
TATAAACGACTTAATTTTAGGCAAATATGAATTAATACACTCGTTTCATCACACGCTCGCACACTCATCCTTTCCTCTGGTTCCAGCATGGATTCAACAGAAAGCTCACTTTACGTGACATCGCTGCCAGCCAATGAAAAGAAAGCTCACTTTACATGACATCGCTGCCAGCCAATGAAAAGAAAGCTCACTTTACATGACATCGCTGCCAGCCAATGAAAAGAAAGCTCACTTTACATGACATCACTGCCAGCCAATGAAAAGAAAGCTCACTTTACATGACATCACTGCCAGCCAATGAAAAGAAAGCTCACTTTACATGACATCGCTGCCAGCCAATGAAAAGAAAGCTCACTTTACATGACATCGCTGCCAGCCAATGAAAAGAAAGCTCACTTTACATGACATCGCTGCCAGCCAATGAAAAGAAAGCTCACTTTACATGACATCGCTGCCAGCCAATGAAAAATATGACTTTTTCTTCAACAAATGACTTTCTGTTCCTAGAATGTATGTTGGTTTTGTGTAACTATTTTCATGTTCTTTGTCATTCTCTCTTTCACTACAGGTCCTGTCCCCACTGTCTGACTCCATCCTGGCAGAGAAGACTGTGACTGTGTTAGATGACAAGGTCAAAATAATAATAATAATGACAAAATAATATACGTGGCTGGATTTGATGTTGTGTGTAATGGATACTGATGCATAAAACTCTGTTTTAAATGCTGTCTCTTGTCTGTCCAGGTGACCATCACAGATCTAGGAGTCCAACTGGTGGCGTCTCTTTCCCTCAGTATGACAGCTAGTCCTGGGAATAACCAGGCGATACAGCTAACTACTACTGCCACAGACCTGTTACACACACCCAAACAGGTACACACACACACACACACACACACACACACACACACACACACACACACACACACACACACACAGGTAGACTATATCGCAAACTATGACCATGCCTGCTGTAATATCCCCCAGGTTGTAATCACAGAAGTGAACAGTAATAGTAATGAGATGTTATCACTGCTATCTGTCTCCCACAATCTCTTTCTAATTAGGACAGTCTGTGACTGCCAGGCAGGCTACCAGTGCCACTTAGCTCTGTGACTGCCAGGCAGGCTACACTGCTAATTATGTTGTTCTCCATATATAACAGTTAGAAATAACAGAGATAGAAAAAGAACAAAACATATGATATGATATGATGATATGATAACAATAATACAACAGCAAAATAAAATGCAAGAATTCATACACAGAACAATTCCAAATCCATCAAAAATAGTAATAAATACAGAAGACAAAGACAGCAGTTGTGAAATGAGCGGGCAAAGGGTTATTTTGTCAAACTATTCCAAACTATACCCTGCTCTCTCTCTCCATCTCGCTCTCTCTCTCTCTCACACACACACACATGCACGCACGCACGCACACACACACACACACACACACACACACACACACACACACTCATAAGCTCTCTCTCGCCCCCCCTCTCTCTCACACACTCTCATATTTCCTTATTTCATCATATAATCCCAGGTTATAATCTCCGTCCAAGGGCTAATTGGACGATGAGCAGCTCATTACGATGAAAGGACAGATTTCATCCTGCGCCTTACACACACACACACACACACACACACACACACACACACACACACACACACACACACACACACACACACACACCTTTCTATCTACAGTGTTGGTCTGTTTTTATCTATCACACCATTACGTGGGTAATGGTTGGAGGGAGGATAGAGGCGAAAGAAAAGGAAGGAGAGGAGAATTGAGTGGATGAGGAGGATGGAGATAGAGAGTCAGAGAGAGAGAGAGAGAAAGAGAGAGAAGGATAGTAATAAGACAGGAGGAAAGGAGGAGGCAGGGAAAGAGAGGAGAGGAGGAGGGAGTGGAGGAGGAGGGAGTGGAGGAGGCGAGAAGGAAAAGTGGGAATTAGAGAGAGGGAGGGAAAGAGAGATAAATTGTTGTTCCTAACACCGGAGCTTAATTAGCTGTGTTGGGAGTGTTTGTGGTGTAACTTACCTCCACAGTCTTCTGTGTGTTCTGATGAAAGAAAGCAGAGAACGTTTCATCAGGGGAAATTAGTGAGGCAAGTTCACTTCAAGACAAGCAGAGAAAAAGATCCTCTGCTCTGCTGTGTTGTTCTGTATGGAAGAGCTGCAGCTAGAAGAACATTCAGCCTCTGAGTATCTGTCTTCATAAGGGAAGAGACAGAGACTGGAGAATAAGAAGACAACGTCAGACAGAGGGGTGTGTGTGTGTGTGTGTGTGTGTACTGACATGCCATTCATTCCCATTGTGAGCAGGAAGCACACTACACACAGTCTCTCAATAAACCTCATACCTCACTGTGTTACACTCTGAGAAAAACAGGTTTTGGAAAAGGCCGTGTAGCAAGCTAGAGCAAATTGATTCTGATTCCAAATGAAAACCAAACCAAATGTGTTTATTACATTAATGTTCTATAAAGTCTGGTTAGCTCAACAAGTTGTGTAGCAGCTACTGTCCAATTGACAACAAGTTTGGCGCTTGGAGTCAAGATTGAAGAAGAAGAATTTGAATCAATTCTCTGAATCTATCAATTTAGCAATACACACGATCTGATGTACCCATGCCTTGTGCTATTTTGGGTGATGGTCTCACGTGAAGGATGCAGGCGTCCATTGGGCGTTGGTAATGCATTTGGGCAAGATATAAAAGCCTGTTTGATCCCTCTGTAATAACACATTTGGGCAACAACAGAGACGGAATCTATTTCCTGTCTGGCTCTCTTCCAGGAAGCAGCGATCAGTGCGTGGATCCAGTACAGTGACGGTTCAGTGACACCGCTCGACATCTATGATCCCAAGGACTTCCTCCTCTCAGCTGTCTCATTGGATGAAAGTGTCATCTCCACCAACAATCAGGTACTAGCTATAAGTAGCTTCCTCTGTCTGGTGAATAAATGAAATCTAAAGCTGTTGTTTGTCTAGAAATGCCGCTACAAACATCATCCGTTGTTGACAAAACAAAAAGGATAGTTTCCTTACGAGAAAATATTTAAAGCAATAATAAAATACAAATCAATGAAACACATATACATTACTTCCACAAATCCAGCTGCACATTACTTCCACAAATCCAGCTGCACATCAATTGCTAAACAACATGAACTTTTATCCAAACTATTTGCACGTAGCAATCTAAACGACACTGATGCGTCCGTTTAACTTCATGTTGTTTTTCCCCTGTCAATCAGGAGCAGCACTGGCCAATTGTAGTCGCAGAGAGCGAGGGACAGGGGGCGCTGGTTCGTGTAGAGATGGTCATCTCTGAGACCTGCCAAAAATCCAAGAGGAAGAGCGTGCTGGCGTCCGGAGTTGGCAACGTGATGGTGAAGTTTGGTGTGAAGAGTGAGGTGATGGGAGGAGACGGACAGGAGGAGGGAGGAGCCACGGACAACAGCACCAGCCAACAGCACACTAAGACAGACAAGGAGGGGGAGTGGAAGTACAACAACGCAGCCGCAGACCGAGAGGAGGGAGCCATGAGGAAGGTGGGATGGAGAGATGGGTAGATGGATAGATAGATGGATAGATAGATAGATAGATAGATAGATAGATAGATAGATGGATGGATGGATGGATGGATGGATGGATGGTTGAAGCGCAAGACTGGTGTTCAATTCACTATCAGTTCAGTCAATTCAGGAAGTGGATTTCTTTTCTCTTCATATAGACACCATCACTGTGGTTCTGTGTAACCAAATGGACACTAGGGTTACTCATTCAGTTCCCACTGCCTGGAGCAACCCATGCTGAACATGTATGCAGTCACAGTGCATACACTAAGCCATTTGGATTAATATGCCCATGAAATAGCTTTTTTTTTTGTCTGCCAAGTTCAAATACTTGGAAAATAAGGTTTTCATATCCAACCCATTGAGAGAGACAAATACTAAATTAGACAGTTTCTATATACATTTTGATCTGATTGAATTGCAGTGAACTAACCCAAGCCCTGCAATTGCTGAGAAAAAAAAACATGTTTTTGCAGAGGAAGAAAAGCTTACACAAACCTACAGTATGTGTCTCCGTCTCTGTTTCATTTTCCTCTGACAGCGTTCATATTTGGCAGGGGTCCCGAGCAGATGGTGACATGGGCGGATTTTTGAATAAGGTCATTAGGGCCCAATTAGTGGCCAATATAACTGAACACATGGTTCAGCACCATGGAGAGCTCCATTTGTTAGCTACTGATAGGGCACACTCGAGGGGAGTTGCAATCAGCCAGGGATGTGGACTATGAAAGCCCTCTGGGGAGAGAGAGGAGAGGCTGGCTAAATAGCCAGTGATTCTGTGCTCCAACGGGTATCAGAACTAGTTTCTTGAAATCGTACAAAAGGCAAATGATTGACTTCTGCAAACATGAACATGAGCAGGAATTTAAAAATAATAAATTACAAAATGTAGGAACTCTAGTTGAACCCTGTCTCTGTTTCTCTCTGTTCTCCAGGTTAGCACGACGACCAAGACTGCAGTGACCCATCGTGCCTCAGGCGCTAAGCCTGCCAGCGGGGGCAGCAGCAGCAGCCGGGGCGGCCCCGGCCAGGCGGGGGACTATAGCAGCTACCCAGCCCAGGTGGAGGTGCCTGGGACTGGGGAGAGCGACCTGTCCCAGAGCCCTCGAGGCTTGTCAGACCTGGAGATCGGCATGTACGCTCTGCTTGGAGTATTCTGTCTGGCGATACTGGTTTTCCTCATCAACTGTGTCAGCTTTGCTTTCAGGTAAACTCATGTGAAAACGGAAGGTCCTGGTAAATAATATGGAGGGTTTTCAGCAGTAGAAGTAGGTTAAGTAAAGGCATCTATGCATTGATGGTGTTGTGGTTTAAGAACCTATCTAACAGACCCACATAGGAACCTGCAGGTCCAGGATCAAATCCCATCTGAACTTTGAGTGCGTTTACATGCACACTAATCAACCGATCGGATTTCTGGAGTTACCTGATTATTCAAGTAGTCATTTAAACAGCACAAAGCCATATCCTTTATCAGATAAAGGTCATGATCAGATTATGAGAAATCCTATAAACACACCTAGCTTTCTGCTGAATCATCCGATTTATTCATTGTCCATTCAGACACTTTGAGGTGGGTTACCGCTATTTATTAAAGTGCATTGTAAATGCGGAAATCAGATTATTCTCAGTTACAGATCTGGTTATTGTGCGCATGTAAACACATTCATTATTGTCTGCTTTCTGTGCCTTCCTACTGTTTAAATCAAGAAGAAAGCAGTCAGGGGAGAGGACTACAGTACCTCTCTGTCCTTGTGTGACAAAACACAGCATGGGCTAACAGTATTTACAGATCAAACACATGGGCTAACAGTATTTACAGATAAAACACATGGGCTAACAGTATTTACAGATAAAACACATGGGCTAACAGTATTTACAGATAAAACACATGGGCTAACAGTATTTACAGATCAAACACATGGGCTAACAGTATTTACAGATAAAACACATGGGCTAACAGTATTTACACATCAAACACATGGGCTAACAGTATTTACAGATAAAACACATGGGCTAACAGTATTTACACATCAAACACATGGGCTAACAGTATTTACAGATAAAACACATGGGCTAACAGTATTTACAGATCAAACACATGGGCTAACAGTATTTACAGATAAAACACATGGGCTAACAGTATTTACAGATCAAACACATGGGCTAACAGTATTTACAGATAAAACACATGGGCTAACAGTATTTACAGATAAAACACATGGGCTAACAGTATTTACAGATCAAACACATGGGCTAACAGTATTTAGCTACAAAAAGTAGGGCTAACAGTATTTCAACCAGAGAGACACATTTCTAGAATTATTTATTAAATGATTAGATACATGAGCCTGTAGTACATTACATTATATTTGGCGATTAGACTCAGTCATGACGTCAGCTTGATAATGACGTCATGATCAGCAGGGGTAGAGCAGGCAGGAGTAGGATTGAATATCCCACCCGTGGAGTCGAGACCTGGTGGTGGTGAAGGTGAGGTCTTGGTCTTGCTGGAGAAGGCTTATGAATCTGAAGACCTCGAGAGGACTGGAGGAGAATGGGGTGGAGGAGGGACGCAGGAACGCACTGAAAACCCAGCAGACCACACAAAGAGAAAAGGCGGCTTTTAGCTTTTGACAGCTAGATGATGATAGGCTGAATGGAAAGATGTGTCTTACTCGGATTGGTTTAATCTAAACGTTACCGCCCACGAACAGTGACGCTAGATAGAAGCGGAAAAAGGTTGATTGATGACGTGGTGGTATGAATGAGTGGGCGTGACAACTAATGTGTTTCTCCTAGGAGAGTAAATAAATGGAGAGTGAATGAATGACAACTAACATGTCTCTTCTTATAGAATTTTCGCTAAGCTCCATTTACAGAAAGTAGTCACATGAAAGTAGTCACAGTGACAAGTAGTCACTGTAACAGTATTTACAGAAAGCAGTTGATTGATAAAATTGTACTTCCTCGACTGACTCCCACGTTTCCACTGCAGGTATCGTCACAAACAGCTGCCGGTGCTGGAGGCCGGGGGCAACATGAACCACGCTCACGACTGGGTGTGGCTCGGCAACGAGGCCGACATGTTGGCCGACCACTCTGAGCAGCAGCAGTGCCAGGGCCCGCTGCCCGACGAGTGCACCACCATCATCGACCGCAGCGACGGAGGCTACGAGGAGAGCAAGTACCTGCTGAACGGGGCCGGCAACAGCTTGGTGATGGGCATGGGCCCGGGCGGACACCGGGGGATCGCTCACGGACAAACCCTGCCCAGATCCGTGGCCGAGCCGCGGCAGTGCCTCGCAGCGATGCCCCCCAGCAAAGACGGCGTCGGTCAAGCGCAGCCTCTGAATAACTCCCCCCGGGCCTGTGCGGCCGCCGCCTGTGCGGCCGCAAAACGCAAGCGCGTCAAGTTCACGTCTTTTGCCACCGTTCTGCCCAACGATGACTCTGGCGGAGGCGGCCCTTACGGCAACTCCTCGGTCCTGGTGACCAACGGGAGGGAGGATGACATCAAGTGGGTGTGCCAGGATATGGACCTGGGTCAGTCGGAAATCAGAACCTACATGGAGAGGCTACAAGACAATCTGTGATTGGAGCCTGGCGCAGAGATGAAGGGGGAGAAGATGAGTGCAGGAAGGGGGGAGACGGACACATGAGTACAACTCACCTGTAATGCCTTTGCAATGGATGAAGGGAGGGAAAATGGGAGGAAATAAGGAACGAGACAGCAAATTGGTTGAATAGAGAAATGGAATAGGAGGAGAGAGGAGAGAGGAAAAACAGGGAATGGAATGGAATGGAATGCGTGGAGGCGGGTTTGTTAGGACAATAGAACAAACAGTGTCGGCTACTTACATTTATAGCGTCCCTCATCCTACTGAAAACATACTGTCATCACTAGATCACACTGAAATCAATGGTAGCAAACATTCAATAACATTGTATGATTTTATGTTCTGAATATTATTCATTGTGACAATATAAGTGTAATAATAATAATAATAATAATAATCAATAATAACATATATTATTGGTTATGGATGACATGAACTTACTGTAAAACCATTGTGCTAAATTCTGGGTGTGATATTGGACAAACAATGATGCCATTGTACATTTGAATCAGGATGGCGAGAACTTGTATTGTGTCCGGACAGACCAAGTCTACCAATTTAGAATATTGTTGTAACACTACTCATATGGTGCATCGCCACTATTGGTGTGTGGCTGTTATTGATTATCGACAACTCTGCTTTTATTCCACAAACCTGTTGTTCGCCTATACCAAGGTGGCCGAGTGGTTATGTAATGAAATATTGATTTACCTAAAGACTAATAAGTAATGCATCAAAGTTAAAGTCAGTTTGTTCATATTCTATCATCAGAATGCCCCATCTCCCTCTGGCATTGCTCATGAGTAATATTATGATAAACATGTAAAAATATATATATATATGTATATGTATATTCCAAGTACTCAACTATTAACGCAAGCATTTTGCAAAGTCGCCAAAGGGAGTTGACATTCACCGTTGAATATGGACAATCGTGCTTTTTCTTTGAACAACAGAATGTTTTGAACATGTGCGTTGAAAAACGGTGTCGCAGAAAAGACCGTTTCTCCCTTGGATCCAGGACAGAGGCATTTACACTTTGCACAATTACAAACAGGAAAGGACATCAGCCGCATTTGAGGCTTAATTCCTGTTTCCTGAAACCTTCCAGCCAATGACGGCTTACTCCCTGTGTTTCCAAAACCAATCCTGTCATCCCCTGGCCCCCTCTCCTTATGTGATTGGACAGCAGTAGAAACATTGTTTGTGGAACTGAAATACACAGCAGAACTAGTGTATGTACAAAGAAAACAAGAGACTGACGGAGGTCTCTTACAGTGTATACAAGGAGGCCGCTTTGGCTTTGCAAAGCCTGAGCGAACAGCTTAATAATGAGGATTATTTAAAGCAGTAACCATGTAGGCAACAAGACAGACCAGAGAACCTGAGGAGTTACACACGTGGAGAGAACGGGACGTCCCGGATGACGTTACGACGATACAAGGTGACACCAAATGACAATGGAGTGGCACTCGTGAACATCTAGCATTTGACGTGGGTTCATGAACTTTGTTCTTGGTAGTCAAAATTGTATTTTTCCCCTCCATTCATTTTTTATTTTATTTTATTTTTTTGCTTATTTTTGATAGATAGAATGTGTTTTTGTTAAGCTTTTCCATGTTTTTTTCCCCTCATTTGGGAATTGTATCTTTTTATTTTTAGAGATTTATTAAGATTTTAAGGATAAATGATTTCCCCCCTCTCTCCTAGAAATCTATTTATTTTAATGTTAGAGAGGGTGAGGACGGAAAGAAAGACAGAGGGAAAAGGAGGAGATGTGAAAAAGTGTTGGACGTGCTGGTGAATGAGCACATAAGAGACGGAATGAAAGGAGGGGAAGAGAGAAACGGCGGCGGACGCCTCACCTTCGTTTAGCTCAGGTGACGAGTCGTGAAGAACCGACCAATACAAGAGGAGAGCTGTAAGATTGTAAAGATCGCAATATTTATTTATAAATGTGTTCCTGTTTCAGAGTACACTGTATGTTGTAAATAAATAAACATGCTTAAAAGTGCTTGCGAATAAGACTGCCAGTCACTAGCCAACAACAACATAGTGATATTTTGTACATTTTACAACGTGGGACACAATACTATCGAGCACCATGTGAAAGTGATCTTGGTTCTTTTCTAAGGATGTTTCCTGTCTTTGTTTAAGGTATTGCATTTGAGTTGTCTCTGTACAGGGTAGAAGTCGCTTTACCTCCATAGAATAGACCTTATTCGCTAACCCCGGACAGCGCCATATTGTTGACATACCGTCCTGCCGCTGACAACTATAGTAACGGCCTTATTGTCGTTTCTGTTCCACTACAAAATAGCGATAGTGATGACAGCAATAAAAACCCCAGAGTTGTTGTTTGTATGCTGCCGTTAATGCCTGTAATAATAAACAAAAGAAAAAACGAGGTGAACAGACTTTGCTGTGAGGAGCTGTCAGAAAGTTTCACCTGTCTCTCCTAACTATCCACACACCTCTCCTGTGCTGCTGACGTATCCTCCGTCTCGCTCCCTTCACGTCTGTGGACGGTAGAGATAGAAACAAACCACGGGGACTTTATTGCTGTCATTACTACAGCCGTGTGTAACGCAGGTCACCATCCGAACACGATTGGAACGATACAGGTAACGCTAACGGCGGCTAGCTTCCTATAAACTCTGCTCTTACATAGGCTGTCACTTAAAGCGGCTGCGCTATGTCAACAACATGGCGGCAGTGGGCGTGCCCGTACGTGAGTGACGTCAATCGAATAAGGTCTATAAGATGTGAAAATGGAGGCGATGTGTCGTACATCACACTCCAAAATGCTTGAGGAAGGTCAGTCCATGACGCATGGGATCAGCTGTGGACAGTAGCAAAGATAGTTAGTCTAGGCACATTCCCATTATACCCTGGCCAGCGTTACCACATAAACAAATGTTTACCAGCGGACAAGTCCAAGTGCCCAACGGGTTACCAGACACTGAAAAATCTCTTTTTCAACAATTTGTTAAATAAGAGCCTGTCTTTTTCACACAGTAGCTAAATCATCAGGTCTGAGTTATTACAAACTGTAGTGCTGAAGAATCTGAAAGATGCACTGGAGAAAGAGGGGATGATCGAAAGCTTGGATTGACTCCAAATGGGAAGTACAGCCTCCACCAAAGCAATAGATGGTGTGACTGATGATGATGGCAGCGATCTGTCTGCCTATCTGCTTCTCAACTGTATCCTGACGACACTGATGCTGTGCCTAAAGGATCAGTGTAGAACATCTCCACGTCCGTCGCTGTTCCGACCTCTCGCTGTTCCGACCTCCCCTCCCCCAGCCCCCATGCATAAACCTAACCTCCAACAGACCCTAACCCAAAACCTAACCTCTCCCACCCCCACGCCTAAACCTAACCTCCCCCAGACCCTAACCCAAAACCTAACCTCTCCCACCCCCACGCCTAAACCTAACCTCCCCCAGACCCTAACCCAAAACCTAACCTCTCCCACCCACCACGCCTAAACCTAAGGTCGGCATTGCGAGTGGTCGGCATAGCGGGTGGACACCCTCTTCCAGGCCGTTCGCTTTCCCACGGCGTCAAATTCCGTTGCTTTGTCACGATCCCCAGCATCTGATATGGACGTACAAGCTGTCCTTTAGCATCTGTTTGTCACGACCCCTTGGTGTCTGATAATGATATGTACAAGCTGTCCTTTAACGTCTGTATGAGACACCTTCAACTAACTCAATGTAAAAGCATCAGAGTCATTATTAGATGCTCAGAGCAACTGCTCCCACCGTCCATTCTGAAATCAACGCCAGGAATAGAGAGCCAAAGTGGAACGTCACTTCCTGCTTCAGCACTGTACCAGAGATTTTCAACCGCTATTTATTTTCCCATGACAGTACTTTCCTACATTTTGAAAATGTTTCCTAACTCTGTGGGCCACTTACATTTCACTCGGACCAAAACGTTAAAAAAAATGCGGGTTTAAAGACAATTTTTTGTTTTTAAGATTTGGTCCGAGTGAAATGTTCTATGGTCTCTCCCGATTTTAAAATATAGCTGAACCGTTTGGTTTGACCAAGTAAAACTATTTTTATGAGCATTTTACGAAATGTCTATGGGGAAATAAATTGCGGAAGAAAATCTCTGGTACAGTGCTGAAGCAGGAAGTGACGTTCACTTTGCCACTTTAAAGTCGGCTGTCAGATGAGACACTTTTGTACTCTTAACCCATTGATACCTGATGCAGCATTTGCGTGTATATCCCTCATTTGTGTGTGTATCCCTTTAAGACCTTAAAGGGATACACACACAAATGAGGGATACACACACAAATGCTGCATCAGGTATCAATGGGTTAACATGCAAAGTACTGTGAGTTCCGCCACACGTTACAGCCTGTGACATCCATTCTATCCTGTAGTAGTATAGTTTTGGGGCATTTCAGCTTTTATTTGACACCAGAGAAAGACAAATCAATGTAGCCATTGTGGAAGTAGCACTTGTTACTGCATGCGTACTACTGCTGGACTTTGGATCAGCTCCCAAGAGGATTTGTATGGAGGAGTAATGCGTTGCCTTCTTTTCAGCTGTCAGAATTTGAAAATAATGGTTTGGATACTAGTTAGTTGAGTCTGAAAAGAATGTGTGTTATTTGTGAGTTATTTCATACTCATTTGGATCTACATTGTATACTGCACAACCTTCAAGAGAGAATGTCTGCTGTGTTGGATGGATGTAGGATAGATATGAAGTGAGACGTCGGCCATCTTTACCACTATAGGTACAAAATATAATATGTGACAGGCACTGGTATTTTTTGGACCCACAAATACCTGTAGGCCCAGGTCATTTTTCACTTTTTTACCGGTTATGAAAGTGCAGATTGTAAGCTTTCAAGTGATGTGGCACACATTGTAATCTGGGGGGGAAAAAATTGAAGAAGATTATGCTTATTTGAATGTTCCTGAGAAAATTGCCCTCAAAGCTGGAGAAGTTTTTCAGATAAGAGCACTTTTCCTTTAAGACTTCAGAAAATGGTTCAAAAACGGGTCCATTAATAATTCAGTTGAAACAACTTCTAACCAGAGGTTTGAGTTGTCTGTTTTTTTTTACGTTGTCATTCAGCATTGTTATACGCCCAATTTTAGGCTTGGTGTCCACAAAGGATCTTTAACACTTTGAGTGCCACGGCCCTTGGGCAAAAGGTTGCTTGCTGTGCCACATAGGCCGCAATGCATTTTAAAACAGTCATATAATTTCTTTAATAATTACTATGTAAACACTGAACACGCACAAATAACGATGAGACTCTCTTCTATCACCTGCAAAAAAAAGTTTATTGATCCCATTTTCCGTTCTTTAGTTATGAGCCGGAGAAGATAGCTTGATTGAACGAAAAACAGACCTTTTTTTCTACGAGCTGAGATAATGAGCCTTTTGTGAAATTAAACATTTCAAGCACATCACTGACTCTGAAGCTAATTTTCTGATGTAGTCACACCTCAAAAATAATTTCCTTGAATAAAACAGTGAAGGCAAGGGAATTTTGTTTGGAAGAATAATATTTTTAGCTGAAACCAGCAGCGCTGGCCCCTGCGTGCGCTGCTGGTTGCAGCTTCTTGCTGATCTTTTGCTGCTGGTGGGCATCGGATATTCTGGCTTGCGTTTGCCAACCCTGTCCTGCTGTCTGGGTCTGTCTGGGTGCTGCTCTGCGTGCCCCACCTCCCCCCCTCCTCCTCCCCCCCCCCCCGTTGTGGGAGGAGTGTCTCTCTGCTCTGCTCGGCTCTCCTGTTTGCTCTGCCTGTGCTCAGCACTGAAAAAGTCCGCTAGATCCAGCTTTTTTACAGCCGCGTGTACCAGCTCCCATGCTTCCATTTGAGAATAATAACAAATCCACGGCTGATCATGCGAATGGGTGTTGCAGCGGACACGGAGGCTGTTGCAGCGGACACCGAGGTGCTCAATTGTGATAGCAGATTGGCTGCTGCAGGGGCACAGCTACACGTTATGCTTCAATGAAGCCGCTGCATACGGACGGATGCGATGCGATTTCCTTTTCCCCAATGACTTCTTCTGTGTTTTACTCCACGTTCTCTCATCTGGAGAGCGCTGTCGCCACCTAAGGGTTCTGTAAAATAGGTTAGACACATTCAATACCTCTGATATTGTAAGAGGCGATGTAAGAAGCTGAGATGGACACCCCCCCGTCAAAAAAACAATTTCGAGTTATTGACGCCATTTGGCGTCGCTGGCACTCTACGGTAAATTTCTAATGACGCCATATGGCGTCGCTGGCACTCAATGTGTTAATAGTGCTGCCTTCTTCTCCCCTCATTTTCTCCTGCAGACAATTCTTACAGGAATATTGTACATTAGAACAGAATTGCACATAACTCTCTGAAACACCTATCAGATGTAAACACTTCCTCATGGGGGCGGGGCCACAGTACAGCAGTAAGTACTTCAGGAGGCAGATGGTATATAATGGGGGCCTGGCACAGTGGCTGTGTGTGTGTGTGTGTGTATTTGTTGGTGCCAGCGCTGAGCTGAGCGGTCGTCATAGTTACCGTAGGAGAAAACACATGTAGCCTTCTTAGCGTGAGCGGTAGAAAGAGGTGCTTAGTGGACACGAGCCCTGAAGTCGCTCTTGCTGTTGTTTCATTGTTTCAATATGGAGGCCAATAAAAGACCCATAACCAAAAGCTGACCGCGCCTGCTCATTGTCTCATATGTCATGTGTTCAATCTGTTGACGGCAAACATGATGAACTGCTACCTTATGCAGGTTATGGCACATTAGAACCCAAGCAACACATTAGTTTTATCCCTGACACTGCAGCATTTTGTCTTATTATGTATTGCATACTGTCTAATCAAATCAAATCAAACACATTTTATGGCGAGATATTCACTGCATTGTTCAAAGAAACTGACAGTGTCACTTTCAGCGTACTGTTACGATGTTTCCCTATGAGGCAGATATCTTCTTACAGCGACCCCATACTCCTATAAATTGCATTGCAACGTATGATAGATAACTGCACAGTGCGAAAGGTGATAGGCCAGCTAGTGTTTTTCTGTTTACACATTCAAAATGCTTTATTCTTCTATCAACGTGGAACCAAGTCAATCGGAGGCCATGTTTGTTCCACATTGTAATGCCATGATAGTTCTTTAATACATTGACACTTTGAATGTTGCTCTTTTATTCTTCACTGAGCACTTGTCAGGCACTTAGGATGAAAATGAAAAAGTATCCCTTTCAACTCATCTGGCTCTCATAATGAATCGTTTTGAATGGTGACCATGAATGCAGGTTTTAGCTGAGAATGAATGTGTATGTGACAGGGAGAGAGAGAGAGAGAGAGGGAGGGAGAGAGAGGAGATAGAGAAGAGAGGAAGAGAGAATGTCTGTGAATTGTATGGGTGTGTGTGCACGTACGCGTGTGTGTATGTGTGCGTGCATGTGTGTGTGTGTGTGTGTGTGTGTGTGTGTGTGCATGTGTGTGTGTGTGTGCGTGTGCGTGCATGTGTGTAATATAACAATAGTCCAGACACATTTCAGAGGGAGAAAGATGACTTTATTATCTGCACTTTGTCAAAATAGACCCATCTTTTCTTTTTCGCAATTACAGTGAAAATAGCCCCCTGCTCTCTGTCTCTCTGCTGCCTCTCCTGCTCCGTCGAGAGTGTGCATGCGTGTCCGTGTGTGCATGTGCGTGTATGTGTGTGTGTGTGTGTGTGTGTGTGTGTGTGTGTGTGTGCGTGCGCGCGCGCGCAAGCAAGCACACACGCGCACGCACGCACAC
>NC_139631.1:4111171-4128671 GCF_964638095.1 Poromitra crassiceps | reverse complement strand
ACAGAGAGGGTCCCCTCGTTCTGGACGACAATCCCGATGGGGTAGTTGACCTTTGCCTGAATCCACAGGGGCAGAATGCTTTTTAACGGTCCGCTGGTCCGGACTTCGGAGTGACAAGGTTGAAATTATTACCTCCCCCAGCCCCTCCCCCAACACATAAAACACTGTACAGTACATATTCTGATGACTGGGTTTCTCTTCCCATCTCTCCCTCCCTCCTCACCCTCTCTCCTCTCTTCCTGTCTGACCCTCAAACTCCCCCATGCTCTCTGTTCTCTGCCTAGGTGAGTAATGTCATGTCAGAACAATGGCCTATTGTGTTATATTGAGCTGCCCAGATCCTACTCTTACTCTCTCTCATCTTCCTCTCCCCCTCTCTCTCTCTCTCTCGCTCTCTCTCTCTCTCCCTCTCTCTCTCCCTCATTCAATATTCCTCCATCTCCTTCTCTCACTCTTTCTTTTGTCTTTTATTTTCTCTCCCCCTTATAGCTGCTTTTGTCTGGATCTCTCCAGGGGACTGTGGAAGGATGGAGAGATACAGTAGCTGAATGGAGGGGTGGATGAGAGATAGTGTGTGTGTGTGTGTGGGGGGGGGGGGGGGGGGAGGGGGTGAGGGAAGAGAGAACTGAGGAAGAGGGGAGTGATGGAGAGAGTGGAGATGAATAGATGGAGAGAATACACAGGAGGAGTAATTAAGTCCAAAAGAGAAAATGACAGTTGGATGTATGCAATATTAAGAATAAACGCCGCCAATCAAGGTCAAGGCTGAGGGATGCCGGGAGGTTAGGGTTAGGCTGTAAGTTAGCTTAGGCTGTAGGTTAGCTTAGGCTGTAGGTTAGCTTAGGCTGTAGGTTAGCTTAGGGTGTAGGTTAGCTTAGGCTGTAGGTTAGCTTAGGCTGTAGGTTAGCTCAGGCTGTAGGTTAGCTTAGGGTGTAGGTTAGCTTAGGCTAGCTTAGGGTGTAGGTTAGCTTAGGCTGTAGGTTAGCTTAGGGTGTAGGTTAGCTTAGGCTAGCTTAGGGTGTAGGTTAGCTTAGGCTGTAGGTTAGCTATAGATCAGTGGTTTGGGGTCCGAGGATCCCCACGGGACTGTGAGTATGTTCCAGGGGGTCCCAAGCAAAAGTGGAATTATTTATTTCCGCACTAATTTGATACTTGTGTCAGTTTAGGGGTCGTGGACGTAAAAAGTTTGTGATCCATTGAGCTAGAGTGTTTGCCTGTATTGCTTGTTTTAGGTAGACTGCTTAGGCTGTAGACTGGTTAGGCTGGAAAATAGTTAGTTTGCCTTGCAAATCTGCTCTCCTGTTTTGTTCTTGTTTTCTTGATTGTGGTTAGACGTGTTTAGTTGAGTTAGATCGAGCCACTCTTTTCTGGGAAGCCCTGTGAGACTTGCCTGCAGGGCTCTAAATGTGACTTGACTTCAATACTTTATTTTTCAGTTTAAAAAACAAAAACAAAAATGAACAAACTCAACTTGACTTGAAACAGGGAATAATGGGAAGAGGAAGGGTTCCAGGAATAGATGGAGCGTGTGTGTGTGTGTGTGTGTGTGTGTGTGTGTGTGTGTGTGTGTGTGTGTGTGTGTGTGTGTGTGTGTGTGTGAGAGAGAGAGAGAGAGGGAGAGAGAGAGAAGAGGATAGAGAGATGAAGGGAAGGAGAGATGAATGGATGAATAACATCACATGGAGAGAAGACACGAGAAGGGGCGGGGGTGGGGGGAGCGTATAGGGGGTGGGGGGTGGGGGGAGCGTATAGGGGGAGGAGTAGGGGGGTGGGGGGTGTTGGGAGCGTATAGGGGGAGGAGTAGGGGGGTGGGGGGTGGGGGGAGCGTATAGGGGGAGGAGTAGGGGTAGGTGGGAAAAGAGGATGAGAATAATTGGGAAATGAGGGATGACAATTTGGGTGTTCATGGAAAGCAGGAGGGAGCTGGGATGAATGGTGGATGGATAAATAAAGGGGTGAATGGAAAGAGGGCGGGAATAGAAGAGGAGATGGAGAGATGAAAGGATAGGTAGAGGAAGACAGAGAGAGAGAGAGAGAGAGGGAGAGAGAGAGAGAGAGAGGGAGTGGTGTTGTGAATAATGACTGGTCGGTGTTAAGGCCTTAATCAATGCTTGATTAATATTAATTCGTTTAGCCCTGGCAGAGGGGCGGGGCTAATGCAACACTTCCTGCTTAGATTGATTACGGAGGGGGCAGCAAGGGCATGCTAACTTTGCAGCACAATTACGTGCAACACACACACACACATACACACACACACACACACACACACACACACACACACACACACACACACACACACACACACACAGTACATAGAGGTACATCTAGGAGTACACTTTGTTTTGAGACAAGTTTGTAACACATGCACGTTGACACAGAACACAGAAACCGAACAGATAGCTTGAACCTGTTCGTCACGTGCATAATGAGTCTGTTTCAGACTGAAAACATAGTTTGTCTAAGATGACAGGTTGAGAGGCGGGTCATAGTATCATGTCGATGATTTTATTTGACAATTCTAGGGACTGGATTGGGCTTTGGCCAATCATGGCGTGTTCCACCCCCAAATCGAGTGGGATTCAACGTGTTGTCGTGCTACGCGAGTGGGATCCGCGGAGTACCAGGCAGCCAGCTGCTTCGTGCGGAGGGAGCGGACAATCCGATGAATGGGTGCTGCCCGCCCGCCTGGAATCTCCGAGGGGAGACCCCTGACAACCACGCTCTCAAACGGTCTCAAGCGCGCGCCTTTTATGCTATTTCTGTAAATACGATATCCCTGGAATGCGCGTTTTAACGAGCCAGTTACATTTCTTTGCATTCTTAGAGATTATAGTTTTTGTTTGTTGTTCATTTTTCTAACAATTGGCCAAGTTAGTAGTTAGTTTATGGGATAGGAATTCTGCCAGATGACAGGCACTAGGTGCCATTTTCTACTTCATTTGGAAGAGAAAACTATCCAGAAATGAAGATTTGATTGACAGCTGCATGTCGTGATATGATTGGTTGAAATGGGGTAGAAATTTGATAGTACTGGGTGACGTCAGCAAACTGTAAATTACTGTTATCAATGAAATCTTGAAAAACGAACTTTTGATGTGAAAAAGTGTGAAAAACTAAAGAAATTAGATTGTTGTGATTTGTTTTGCATACATTATTAAATAGGTGCACTGCATACCCAGGTATTTGAACTAAAAGAAAAGAAAAGTCATTTTTGGGTTCAGCTTGACTTTAAGTAGTATACACACACTAGGGCTGGGCAATAATGCAATATTATCATGTATTGTCTTTCAGTGGAATCATATTGTGATGATATGAAGATATTTTAACATTTCTGCCGTTGGAAATGATGACAACAACAAGCAAATTTAACATAAAAACTCATAGAGGTATTGTCGGAGCTATTTGTTTATGTTTGAATATTTCATTGTCCAAATTGGTGTATTATCTAGGTAACAGATTAACTATCTAGGGGGCAGTAGAGAGCACCTACACTACAGGTATTTAGTGGGACAGGGGTGTGGGGGCGGGTATGTAGCCAGGAAGGGCATATGGTTTTTTTACCTAGCAAGAGAGAGACTGCTTGTATGTTTGCTCTTGAACAATGGAAAATAAATCCTTTTTGCTTTATACTCAAAACCCTGGACTGGACATTGGAATCCTTTTTCTTGCTTGAGTTATCTACTACTGCTTTGACTGGCTCATCAGTGGGTTTTTGAACTTTATTGGACAAAGGGACAAATAGCCACTACATAATGTAAAAAACCTGCCTGGAAACAAAGGCTTGGCATTTTTTGTTGACAAATGTCAGGAAACAAGGCGGCTAAAATGCAAACAAGGTGCATCATGTATGGAAAAAATCAATGTGCTTATGGAATCAAATGAAAATGTTAATGAAGTACAGTTTGAACTTGTGGAATGCATCAAGCACTATGATGAAGCCAAAAACATGCATCAGTCTTTGCTGGACTTACCTTTGCCTGAAGATGAAATGTTGAAGCAAAATCAATGGTTTCAAGAAAAAATGCAACGGTTTTGTGTTTTTACTGAAAAGGTTAAAGAATGGCTGTCTGATGCTGGTCAGCCATATATGGAACAAGATGGTAATGATCAAAATGTGAAAGAATTACAACTCCAAGATGGAAATGATCATGAAAAGGTGATAGAAGTGGATGAAATCCGACCTGAGGACAGTATTTCCAATATCTATGTTGCAAAGTTGAATCTTCCCAAAGCCTCCTCTCTATTATCACGTACCTCTTCTACAGCATCGGCACGCATTAGAGTGGAAGCTGAAAGAGCGGCTCTCTTGGAGCGTGTTGCTGCATTAAAGAAAAAACATCTGATTGAAGAACGGGAGGAGCAATTGAGAAAAGAAAAGGAGCAATTGAGAAAAGAAAAGGAACAATTGGCCCTGGAGACTGATTTGGCTGCAGCCAATGCCAAACTCAATGTTTTGCAAATGAATGGATCACAGCGTGGATCAAGAGTGTCAAATGGAATGAACTCTTATTTTTTGCAAAATGTCATCTCCAGTAATGCTAACCTTCAAAATGTCATCTCCAGTAATGCTAACCTTCAAACCTCACAGCTCAACCCTCATGCCTCTGCCTATGCTCCTGTGGACAGTGAAGACAAACAGGACAGGGTGAATGGAGCTGATGCCATGCCTTCATTACAGGTTGTTCGTCCCAAGGAAAGGACAGAGGGGCAGAGATATGGAAACGCTGTAAAGACTAACACTCATACTCAAGTGATGTTTGATATTTATAATGCTCAACAGAGGTCTCACGTTCTTCAAAGCTCAACAGGATATATGCACTCTCAAATCCCAGTGCCTATGCAACAAAGCTCAACAGGCCACACTCACTCTCAAATCCCAGTGCCTATGCAACAAAGCTCAACAGGCCACACTCACACTCAAACCCCAGTGTCTATACAACAAAGCTCAACAGGTCACACTCACTCTCAAACCCCAGTGCCAAGTGACAGTAATCAGAATGATATCTTGACCATCATGCAAAGGCAAAATGATATCACTTCTTTATTGGTCCAACATAACTTGGCTTCTGTTCTCCCACCTAGAGATGTCCCAGTGTTTGATGGTGACCCCTTGCAATTTCAAGCTTTCATTAGAGCTTTTGAAAATGGAGTGGAGGTGAAGACAACTGACTTCAGTGACTGTTTGCACTTTCTCGAGCAATACACCAGGGGGCAGCCAAGGGACATAGTGCGCAGTTGTCAACATCTTCCTCCTGATCAAGGATATCATAGAGCCAAGGACCTGCTAAGAGAGCATTTTGGAAACGAATACAAAATTGCCTCAGCTTACATGGACAAGCTCTTAAATTGGACACCTATTAAAGGAGAGGATGTTAAAGCACTGCAGGCCTTTTCCCTCTTTCTTCGTGGATGCTGTAATGTAACTGAGCAAATAATGTATATGAAGGAGCTGGATATGCCATCTAACATGAGGAGCATTATTTTAAAGTTGCCTTACAAGCTAAGGGAAAGGTGGAGAGGCATTGCATGTGATCTACAGGAAAGGCGGGGCCAGAGACCAGTGTTCACCGACCTTGTTGTGTTCATTGAGAAACAAGTCAAGATAGTTTCAGACCCACTCTTTGGCAACATCCAAGACTCACAAATCACCACTACCAGCAATATTCCCACTTTAAGTCATGCAAGGACCATGAGAAGGCCAAAAGGAAGCAGCTTTGCCACGAATGTCAGTACAGTAAGGGGAGAAGTCAACAAAGAGTATGTGCAAAGGAAATCAAGTCCATCCTCTTCTATTCAGAGGTCTCAAGGCTGTCTGTTCTGCACAAGAAGTGATCACTCAGTGGAAAAGTGCTCACAGTTCAAAGGGAAGCTTCATAGGGACAAGATAAACTTCTTAAAGGAAAAGGGAGTTTGTTTTGGCTGCCTCAAAATGGGCCACATGAGCAAAGACTGCAGGAGTCGCTTGGATTGTGATGTGTGTAGCCGGAAGCACCCAGGAATTCTTCACATTGAAAGACAGGATAAAGGCATGTTCCCTGGGCAGCCTGAAGGACAGTCAGTGACTGCTCCAACAGCTGCACTGCAAACGTGTGGTCATATTGGGGCTGGTTTTGAGGATGACTGTGTCTTTTCAATTGTTGCAGTCAAAGTAAAAAATCAGAAGAATGACAAAATTCTGCAAACATATGCTTTTTTGGATCCCGGCAGTTCGGGCACTTTCTGTACAGACAGTTTGGCAAAGCGTCTGAACATGAGGAGGCAAAAGATGAATATCTTTTTGAGAACAATGGGCCAAAATAGGATCAGGAAAACCCATTTGATATCAGGTTTGGAGATATCTGCGTTGGACAAGAATGATTTCATTGAACTTCCTGATATCTTCACTCAAGAGACCATGCCAGTCTCCAAAAACAATATTCCCAGACAAAAGGATGTGGAACACTGGCCATATTTGAGCAAGATCAAACTTCATGAAATTGATGCTGGCATTGATTTGCTTATTGGAACCAATGCTACAAAGGTGATTGAACCCTGGGAGGTGATCAATAGCCAGGGGGATGGACCCTATGCAGTAAGAACAAGAGTGGGATGGATTCTTAATGGTCCACTTCGTGTTGACAACAGTCATCTGAGTTGTTGCCCTGCTGTAACCGCCAATCGAATTTCCATCAGTCATATTGAAGAGTTGCTGGTTCAGCAATATAACCACGATTTCAACGAAACGTCATCAGAAGAGCAAGTGGAAATGTCCAGGGAAGACATTAAGTTTATGAGCATTATGAACAGCTCAGCAGTAATGAAGGATGGTCATTACAGCCTTGATTTACCTCTCAAAGAAGAACATCTCACTTTACCAAACAATCGTGGCATTGCAGAACAGCGCCTCCTGAGCTTGAAGAGGAAGTTTGAAAGGAATGAAAGATTTCATGAGGAGGAATGGCCTAAACCTGATTTTTGTGTGATTGCTTCAGATGACCCGGAGGTCAAAAGGAACGTGGTTGTAAATGCCATCATCACAGACATGGAGAGTCCCACCAACTGCTTGATCAACCATTTTTCGTCTTGGATAAAGCTGAAAACAGCAGTGGCCTGGTTTCTGAAGCTGAAGCAGGTTCTCATGTTGGTGCAGCAGAAGAAAAGGGAAATCCTCACTGCTGTCAGTGTCAGTGACAAGGACCCTGAACTTCAAAGGATTGAGATACAGAGGAGGATTCAGGATTTTAAAGCCACTCTCCATGGTGAAAACCTAAGTCCTGATGATCATGCTGACGCAGAGAAAGCGATCATTTGTTTTGTGCAACATAACAAGTTCAAAAAGGAAATTGATGTATTGAAACAGGGCATCAACAATGTCAAGAAGGACAGTCACATATACAAACTGGATCCAGTGTTGGAGGATGGAGTCCTAAGAGTCGGAGGCCGTTTGAATAAATCAGCAATGCCAGAGCATACTAAACATCCCATAATTCTCTCAAAGGATCTTTTTGTTTCCACACTGATTCTGCGTCATATCCACCAAAAGCTAGGACATGGAGGACGAAACAGTATGCTATGCCGCCTAAGGGAAAAATATTGGATAACCAATGCCAATGCAGCTGCAAGGAAAGTCATATCTGACTGTGTTGTGTGCAGACGTCACAGAGGAAAGATGGGAGAACAAAGGATGGCAGATCTGCCAAAAGAAAGAGTCTTTCCTGACGAAACACCATTCACCAACGTGGGATTGGATTATTTTGGTCCTTTTAATGTTAAAAGAGGAAGAAGTCTGCTTAAACGGTATGGAGTCATCTTCACCTGTTTGACTAGCCGTGCAGTGCATCTAGAGGTGGCATACACACTGGATACAGACTCCTGCATAAATGCAGTACGCAGGTTCATCTGCAGAAGAGGCCCAGTGTCAAGCTTTAGATCTGACAACGGCACAAATTTTGTTGGGGCCAACCGAGAGCTGAAAGAATCTCTGCATGCTTTGAACCATGTTAAAATCCAAGGTGCACTGATACAGGATGGAGTGACATGGAATTTCAATACACCAGCAGCTCCCCATCAGGGTGGTATATGGGAACGCCTGGTTGGAATGGTGAAGAGGGTGCTATCATCTGTTCTCAAACAGCAAACACCTGATGATGAAGGGCTTCAGACTATCCTCTGTGAAGTGGAGGCAATATTGAATGATAGACCCATCACAAGAATGTCTGATGACCCAAACGACCTTGAGGCCCTCACACCTAATCATATTCTCCTGTTGAAGAGGAAGCCAGCCTTACCACCTGGACTTTTTGACCAAAAGGATCAGTACACCAGAAAGAGGTGGAAACAGGCTCAGTATATTGCAGATCTTTTTTGGAAAAGATGGATTGCTGAATATGTGCCTGTAATGCAGTGTATCTTAAAGTGTGGGGCGCGCCCCACTTGTGGGGCGCAGTGGTATTACAGGTGGGGCGCGGGTGAAATCCGCGGAACCAATGTTTTAGCCATTTTTAGGTCGGACTTCTTTTCCCCGTGAGGAAATAAACAAACCCCGCGCTTCCGTAGTGACCCGTTCATTCATCAGACAGACTGGAGGCTGTTTAGTTTAGATTAGTGCACAATGAAGAGACATTTGGCTGGGACAAACAAGGAGTCGGAGGGCGGCAGTCAACTAAAAAAACCGAGACGAAAATATGATGACGCCTATCTTGCTCTGGGATTCACAGTCAATGCGGTAGGAGACGAGGAGAGACCAGTCTGTGTTCTCTGTCTGAAAACTCTGGCAGCGGACAGCATGAAGCCTAACAAATTAAAAAGACACTTGGAGACAACACACCCCACTTTCGTCAATAAGCCACTCGGGTTCTTTCAGAGGAAACTCGGTGAATACCGCAAGCAGGAAAATCGCTTTGTAAAAGTGGCATCAGTGAACAGCAAAGCACAACTAGCGTCATACAAGGTCGCATACAGAATTGCACAGTGCAAGAAGCCGCACACCATCGCTGAGGAGCTCATACTCCCAGCAGCTATCCATATGGTGTCAACTATGCTGGATGAGACCAGCGCTGCAAAATTGAAGACTATCCCGCTGTCCAATGACACAGTTGCAAAACGTATATGTGACATTTCAAATGATCTCGAGGAACAACTCACGGAAAAACTGACAGACACACGTTTCGCCTTACAAGTGGACGAGGCTACGGACAGCAATAAAGACTGCTTGCTTATCGCCTATGTTCGCTTTGTCACGTCGGAGTCACTGAGTGAGGATTTGCTGTTTTGCAAGTACGTTACAAGCAGAGCAACAGCTGAAGAGCTATGCTTCTGGACAGTTACCTGACACAACACGGGCTGAATTGGGAGAACTGTGTGGGTTTTTGCAGCCACTAATACTGAGAAAACTTGAGTCCTCACCATTATTATTATTATTTTCTGCACAGGTTGCACTTTATTATTCTTTTGAAAAGATTTGCAGTGGAAAACAGGCTCATTGCAGCCACTAATACTGATAAAACTTGAGTCCTCACAAATGTCTGCACTTATTATTTTCTGCAGGTTGCACCTTATTATTGTTTTGAAACGATTTGCAGTGGAAAACAGGCAGCCCTTAATACAGTGATAGTGACTTGAACTCACAATTAAGATATTTGAATTTATTTTGTTTTGTAGAGGTTGCACTTTATTGTTATTGTTTTTGAAAAGATGTGCAGGGCAAAACAGCCAGAATATAGAAATGAATGGTCATTATGTCAATAAAAGTTAAACTTGGACCGTTTTGTTTCAATTTTGTTGGGGCGGTGGGGCCCGAAAGATTTTCTTCCTCCAAAGTGGGGCCTGACAGAAAAAGTTTGAGAACCACTGCTGTAATGCAAGAGAGACAAAAATGGTCAAAGGCAAGGAGGAACTTCACCCCTGGAGACATTGTCATCATTGCCGATGCCACAGCTCCTAGAGGCTCATGGATGATGGGGAGAGTTTTGGAAGCCAAACCTGATGCCAGAGGCCTTGTACGCACAGTACTTTTACAAACAAAGACAAGCAAACTGGAAAGGCCTGTCACGAAGATTTGCTTGCTACTGGAGGCAGCAGATTAATCTAATGGACAATTAATCTCTTTTTCTTTCCTATCCTCTAGGACAAACAAGAAGAGAAGATTCATACCACATTACCCTTAAAATAACTAAATACTTGCTAATGCTAAGTTTATAGCTCCTTTAAATTTTTAGTTATAATTGTGGGTTTAAATTATGCACAATT
The DNA here is from genome assembly GCF_964638095.1 of Poromitra crassiceps. Classification (NCBI taxonomy): domain Eukaryota; kingdom Metazoa; phylum Chordata; class Actinopteri; order Beryciformes; family Melamphaidae; genus Poromitra; species Poromitra crassiceps. The sequence continues at coordinate 4,118,441 of NC_139631.1, read as the reverse complement.
AGGGGCTGGAATGTCGGAGCTATTTGTTTATGTTTGAATATTTCATTGTCCAAATTGGTGTATTATCTAGGTAACAGATTAACTATCTAGGGGGCAGTAGAGAGCACCTACACTACAGGTATTTAGTGGGACAGGGGTGTGGGGGCGGGTATGTAGCCAGGAAGGGCATATGGTTTTTTTACCTAGCAAGAGAGAGACTGCTTGTATGTTTGCTCTTGAACAATGGAAAATAAATCCTTTTTGCTTTATACTCAAAACCCTGGACTGGACATTGGAATCCTTTTTCTTGCTTGAGTTATCTACTACTGCTTTGACTGGCTCATCAGTGGGTTTTTGAACTTTATTGGACAAAGGGACAAATAGCCACTACAGGTATGATAGACATTTGAATATTTCTGGTTTGTTTGACATCACACCTCACAACATTACCATTCGGTTCAATGAAATGAACATTCATTTGATTATTTAACATGATTTTGCATACGCATGAATCATATCGTGATATTGACATCGAGAAAAATCCTTATGATTATAATGATACTGATTTCATCCCCAGCCCTAGCCCAGAACTTCCTCACTTCCTTGAGGCTGTATTACATGGAGCTCTGTATAGGTGAACTGCACCTTTATGTCTTATAGGCCCAACACTGGTACAGAGACAGATGGGCAGAACAAACAGATCTGCCCATTGGACATGGTGGCTCAGTGTTCAGCGCTGCTGCATCTGCCTCACAGCAAGAAGGTCCTGGGTTCCAACCCTTCCCAGGTTCTTTTGTGGAGTTTGCATGTTCTCCACGTGTTGGTCTGGGTTTCCTCTGGGTTATGCGTTAATACTCCTGTCAGTGTGTGTGTGTGAGGAGCTGGTAGTTCCAAGGGGCAACAGATTAAAATGAGCCATCTGGCTAACACTGGCACATTTACAGTAATGTGCATTCATGTGCATTGTCCCTCAAATAAATAAACACATTAAATTTAAAAATAAGGTGGGCGGGCAGACAAAGAGACAGGCAGACAAAGAGACAGACAGACAGACAGACAGGCAGACAGACAGACAGGCAGACAGACAGACAGAGAGACAGACAGAGAGACAGACAGAGAGACAGACAGACAGACAGAGAGACAGACAGACAGACAGAGAGACAGACAGACAGAGACAGACAGACAGACAGACAGAATAGAGACAGACAGCTAAACCGACAAAACAATCTTTCAAAAGTTGTTCCACTTTCCAAGATGCACACTTGCTGAGTGCAGCTATTTTGTTATTTCACTTGACAAACACCTGCACAACACCAGCCAGACAGCCAGACAGCCACCAGGCCTGTGTGTGTGTGTGTGTGTGTGTGTGTGTGCTTCTGTACTGTATAGCCTATCTGTCTGTCTATCTGTTTGCATCTATTTTGCTCACACAACACGTCAGCTCAGACAGATTGACTTAACGCATGTTGTATTCCCGTGTGTGTGTGTGTGTGTGTGTGTGTGTGTGTATTTCTCCACATGCTTCTGGGAGTGGGTCTAGCTCTATCTCTGCCTGCCCGGCCTTTGTCTGGCCTTCCCTCCCTCTCTCGCCCTCTTCCAACCTCTCTGCATCTCCTTTCAATGTCACCTCATTCTCTTCTCATCCTCTACCAGTCTTTCTTTTTTCTGTCGCTCCATCTCTCCATTTTACTATCTCTTTATACAGCTCATCCTTCTCTCCGTTTATCCCTCCATCCCTCCCTCCCTCCCTCTATCCTTTCCTTTTCACGGCTCAATCTCTTTCCCGCTCTCTCTACATCTCAATTATCTCCACCCTCCCTCTCTTTGTTCATTACTTATTCATTTCTTTCAGTCTCTCTATCTCCTCTGTTCAAGGCGCGAGGTTCTTGACATGTGTGCTGTGTGCTGTATTGATGTCCATGATGGAGGAGAGAGGCAGCCATTGTAGAAGGCCCCTTTCACACATCTTGAATGAGACAATATTCCTCTTGAATATACTATTTCAGTCATCTTCCTGATGAGGCAGAGGCTCAGATCCAAACAGCTCGCAGAATTACGTCCCATTTTTTAAACAGTGACATTTAAATATACTACTACTACTACTACTAATAACAATAATAATTTTCATATCGCCATGCTTGGTAACCGTTTTATATAGATCACTTCAGACCGTGATATATGCTTATTATACCACACCTAAGGGTGTGGTATAATAGAGAGCCCCAGGGATGACGTATTTTTGTAGTCGGAATGCGGAAGTCCCGGACTTCCTGGTTCTTCACTGTTTCTGCCTATGGGATTTTTGAATGGGTTTTTGCCGCGATGCTTCAAATAAGGTCTCTGGGCAACGCAAGCTTAATCAAACGCGAACCAGTGTTCAGCGGGATAATCTTCATACATGAGGACCACTTTCATGAGTTTTGAAGTAATGCGAGCACTCTTAGAAGTGGAAGAGCCTCGAGGAACTTTTTGCGGTTCCTCACCATTGCCACTGTGGAGGAACCTTTTCAGAACAAAAAGGTTCCTCGAGGAACCCCTGCAAAAGAGGTTCCTCGAGGAACCCCTAAGAGAGGTTCTTCAAGGAACCACTTTGTGGGGTTTGGGGTTAAATTTTTAACTAATTTAAATTAATACTAATATATTGTTTTAAATTAATATTACAATTGCCATTGAACAAATGTTTTCTCACAGACATTTTATTGAACCAGAATAGTCAGTGATAATACATACAATTCATAGTTGAAACATGTTTATCTATACAATATTACCAATACAATTCACAAGTCACATAATGAAAAACATAGTGAATATATATTTAATAACAAAGCAACATTCATACAAATCTGTAATAATAGTAGTAGTTCTAGTAGTAGTAATTTGCATAAATATATACCGTAAATTCCGGACTATAAGCCGCGGCTTTTTTCCCGTTTTTTGGCCCCTGCGGCTTATATAACGGTGCGTCTTATCTATGGATTTTTTCAGAAAAAAAAAAAAAAAAAAAAAAATCTCTCTTTTTTAGCACTCTTTCTAACTATAAATCCACTTCTGTTTTAATTTCCTCTCTTGCCCTCTTTTCACCACACCGCGGACACTGTGTGCACTGTAAAAATAAACAACGGTGGTGTTGTGTTATGTTGTTTTGTTGAAATGTTACGGTAATACGGTAAATGGGAGCTTCCTCAAACAGCCATCTCTTTCCCGACAATCCCCTCTGTGCGTGACCACTTACATATGGTAATTACGGTAAGCAAACGGCCACAAGCCCATCAACTCCCTCCCCCGACTACCAGGAGAAAATCACAAACTTCGGCGAATTCACACAAAGGAAGATCAAGGAATATTCCATCGAACCGGAGCAGATCATAAATATGGATGAAGTGCCTTTGACGTTCGACCTGCCACTCACTCGGACTGTTAACAAGAAGCGCCCTGGAGGATTCTTTCACCAAAAAAAAGCTTTGCTCGTTCTCGACAGCATGAGAACGAGCAGTAGATGATCATGAGGTGGTTTTTCAGACGTGTCGATATAGCAGTTTATCGCAAAAGTGCAGAAATCGGTCCATGGTGACAGCAGGCTGCCTGTGTGCGCGCATTTGGCACAGCGGCGAGATGAGAGGATGAAAAGCACACACTGGTGCGGTGGTGCTGTCTGAAGTGAATACAGTGACTGTGAGTAGGCTAATACATTGCACACGTTTCAGGTGCAATTATAGAACCAAATCAGCCTTTTCCCCCCTCCATCTCTAAATCGGACCAGTTGTAGGCTATTAGGCTACCTTTTTTCCTCTGCCTGTCGCGCTGACTGCATTCACGCAGCCAGCAACATTTTGCGACTCATTTTCTTTTGAATTGATAATCAGGCTCGTTTATATGCATTGTAACTTCATGTTGGGATTTCCATTGACCATTGGTTGGATTTGAGCATGCAGGGGACGGGATATGGGGCAGATCCCCGTGCGTAATCACTGTGGCAGCTGCTGCAACGGGGAATCACTCAAACGCAACTTCAATGGAAACGCCTACAAGTCGCAATTGTACATTGTCGAAGTTGTAGAAATATCGCAATTCTTTTGCGAAAAACTGTAATGGAAACACAGCTATAGATGAAGAGGAGTTCGTTGGTTTTGAGTGACAATGAAGGAGAGAGGAGAGTGGTTGACGAAGCCACCCTGAACCTGTTCGTTTCCGACACTGAAGATGAGGACTTTGGTGGTTTCAGTACGCAGGAAGAAGAGGAAGACGAGCATTAGTGACTTGACTTCTCTGGTTACAGGTTTGCTGCACATATAGCCTATTGTTGTGTGATTTTGTCTGGGGATTAGTGACCTGACTTTTGTTTTGTTTTGTTGAAATGTTAATAAATGGGAGCTTCCCCAAACAGCCATCGCTTTCCCGACATTCCTCTCTGTGCACGAACCCTTTCATATGGTAATTAAACATCAAAACACCCGCGGCTTATAGACCGGTGCGGCTTATAGAAGAAAAAAATAGTCAATTTTGGTCCCGCGGCTTATACACCGGTGCGTCTTATAGTCCGGAATTTACGGTAATCTCAAAAATACACAATTACAAAAATAAACAACCAGGAATAGACTAGTGACCACTGGAGAGACAGTTGACAGCCGGAACAGGGACGGCACCCGGGAGCAGTATGGGTTAGCGCCCCAGCCTGCGTCTTCCGTGAGGAAGAAGCCCAGCAATCCACGAGAGGCCTTTTAGGAGGGCCATTCAAGCCGCAAGTGGAGACTGCAGTGCCACCAATTACTGGTACTGCAGGATATCCACCAAGATACCATCACATCGGAATGAGATGTTTGGAGCGGGGGAGTCTGGTGCAGCGCACAGGTCCTAGACCTGGGGAGACGAGGGAGGAGCCCGGCCGGGTGGCAACCCACAGAGCCCGGTCCCTCTACGTGCCAGAGCCCTCCCCCTCCCCCGGTCCCGGCAGAGTAGTTCCGGAGCAGCGGATTGAGTGGCCCTGACCATGTGACCACCTTCGACCCTCCCTATAGGGCTGACCGTGGGTAGCTACTGGGACGTAAGTTTGGGCTTGGCCAGCCCCGGCTGGGTCACCTGGGCGAGGGTGTATGATGTTGCGAGACCCGAAACATCCTATGACCCCAGGGTACATCACTGAGGATACGTCCCAGTTGCATCCATGCGATGTTTTCTCTTTAAAAAGGCACCCTATTATAATTGTGGGATTATACAAATACGCTGTTAGAACTATACTACCATTCATACAAATTCAACCCATGCACCCTGTCACTAGCTGCTTACTGTTGATGATGATGACAGAGGAATGTAATCGTATCCAAATGCTGCCATCATTGTAAGTCACTCTGGATGAAGGCATCAGCTAAACGCATCAAATGCAAACATGTAAGTATTATCATCTCGACACCAGGGGCGGCTCCAGGATTTCAGTTTTGGGTGGGCTCAACAAATGTAGGCTGGGCCCATCTTGGCGGCACCCGATTTGGCGGCACCCTTTGGGTGCCGGCAAAAAAAAATTTGAGGTCTTTTTTTTTACATTTTTAGCGATATTTAGAGGAATATCTCATTTAAATTAATGATTTGAGGGCTTTTTTTGACCTTTTTTAGCTACACTGTACATTACAACAACTGAAGCGCCAAATTTAACTCCCGTCAGTACTTGAAGTCTAATATAACAGTTTTATTTTTCTTTTATTGTTAGAAAGAGTCAGGAAACGTTTTTGTGTGTTTATTTTGTATTCAAATGTTCGTTTTAAAAATTAATTAATTAAAAAAACATATATATTTAAAAAAAAAAAAAAAAAAAAAAATCTGATTGGGCCTGGGGAAAAAGTGGGTGGGCCTAGGCCCGCCAGGCCCAATACTGGAGCCGCGCCTGCTCGACACCCATCCCACCCTCCTATTGGTGGAGAGTATTGGGAGTGTGGGTGTTAAAGTGTGTTTTTAACAAGTGTATATGTGCATTGGAAGGGGTGTGTGCGTGCATGTGTGTGTGTGTGTGTGTGTGTGGGGGGGTGCAGGAAGTAAGGGGAGGTGGAGGAACATGTCTGCTCCAATCAAGGCTGGCATTTCTCAGTGAGCAGCCATTTTTTAAGCTAACTAATAGCAGCCTGCTGGCCCTATAAATCACCAGAACATAGATAAAAATGAAACCATCACCAAGATGGAGAGGAGAGCACTGTGCCAAGATATCATTTCAATACGTGTGTGTGTGTGTGTGTGTGCCTGTGCCGTGTGTGTGTGTGTGTGTGTGTGTGTGTGTGTGTGTGCCTGTGCCGTGTGTGCATTTTGATCTGAGTGTGTGAGGGATAGAGGGGTGAAAAAGAAAAAGGAGAATTATATTTGTGTGTGATACTGTATGTGGGCTGAACGTTGGTCTGTCTCTCTGTGTCTGATCTTATGTGTCTGGGTTTGTGTGTGTGTGTGTGTGTGTGTGTGTGTGTGTGTGTGTGTGTGTGTGTGTGTGTGTATACACTCTGTCTTGCTGCCAGAAACGCATGATCAGACAAGAAGATCCTTCTTTTATTAGAACACCACCTGTTGGCCGTTCAGTTTTATTCCCTCACAGAGTCATATTCACGCCTGAGTTTGCTTCATCCATTTTTCTTTGGGGAAGGGGGGGCTTCTTCACGCACAGCGAGTAGACGATATGACAGAAATAACGAGCAAGAGCAAGTCTTAGCGTTATGATACATTTCACCACACTTTTATTGTGCTCAAAGCTTGAGGATTCTGATCACACAAGTGCCACGTTTCACTGCACAGTCCTAGAGAAACTATTTGGAACAATGACATGTTGCTAAAAAAAAAGTATGTCTATGCAGGATGAATACATGGGGGTTTGTAACAATAGGAAATCCGCATTTAGTAGAAATGTGTCTTTAGTCGTCGCCAAAGAGAAGTAGCCAAACAATGTACATTTCAAATGAACTTATTCCAATTAGAAGCAAACTTCCCCCTTATTACTAACTCTTCATTGTCGGCTACATCAAAGAGAAGTGGCGACGATCAGGCTGTTATAGCTTTTCCCCATTAGCTCTGTTCAAACCATCTATAGGGCAAGTTGTGGTTTGGGTTTGGAATGCGTTAATTAGCTAGCTAGATTTAAATAAAACATGAGTTCATGCTATATACCCGTCTCAAATCGACGAGTATAGTCTCAGCATATAGATTCAAAGAGCAATCAAGCAATCAGCAGACAATTACCGTTTTGATTCAGAGTCAGCTGGCTCATAGTAACTGAGAAAAGTCACCAATGTCACCAATGTTTAAAGCAGTGTGTGGTTTGGGG
>NC_139631.1:4078671-4101171 GCF_964638095.1 Poromitra crassiceps | reverse complement strand
ACCATGCAAAACAATAGTCCACACATGTTTGTGTTAGGAAACGCCATGGCACACCATGCAAAACAATAGTCCACACATGTTTGTGTTAGGAAACGCCATGGCACACCATGCAAAACAATAGTCCACACATGTTTGTGTTAGGAAACGCCATGGCACACCATGCAAAACAATAGTCCACACATGATTGTTAGGAAACGCCATGGCACACCTGAGTCTTCATTACAAACATGCTTTCATATCGTTGCTGTTCATTTTTTACATGCTGTTTATTTTCCCCATTTATCTCTACCTGTTTTTATTCTGTTTTTATTAATGTTCTGGAGTCAGAGCTTCATCTTACTTGAATCTTAGCCACATAGTAAGAGGTATATTACTCAAAAGGACACCGTACTCCTGTGTCCTTTTGAGTAATATATACAGTATCCTGTATATATTTTATACCTCATTTATCTTGGGGAAAGCTATTCAACTTGAAGTTTTGTATCACTCATTTCTTTTCTCATCTTTTCTGTGTTTTTTTTATGGTGCACAAGTGAATTGATTACTGTAATGGTCATAACTATGTCAAACTGAGCCACTAATGATGGACCATATCAAGACATCCTCAACATTTTATTCGTAACTTTGTAATTGCTTCGAAATTGCTTGGAAATAGTTCCTTTGCTCTCAGTATGTGGGTGACGGGATAGTCCAGGAGGCTCTGGTCCCTCTAACCGGGACAGCCAAGGAGGGTCTACTCCCTCTTCCTGGGATAGTCCAGGAGGCTCTGGTCCCTCTAACTGGGACAGCCAAGGAGGGTCTACTCCCTCTTCCTGGGATAGTCCAGGAGGCTCTGGTCCCTTTAGTTAGAGGGACCAGAGCCTCCTGGACTAATACATGAAGTATTTTATTACTAAATGCTGCTATTTCCTTTATTAGAAAATAACTAGTCCGCACACCACAAATGATCATCAGTGATGTCACAGTTACATCATTATTGATCATTATGATCTTATGACATTACTGATGATGTCATGGGCACTGATGATATCAAAGGCATTGTAACATCATGAGTGATATCACTCAGCCACACTTGGTTACACTTGTGATTGTATTAATTAATTAATACACAGGACAAGATGTTACTATCCCTTGTGCCAAAATCCGAGGAAAAACACATTTAGAAGCCCAATCCAGAATAAAAAGCTAACAGGCTAACAAACTAATAAACAAGACACAAATCACCAGTTACCTACCCTAGCCAACAGCAGTATGAAGCATGTCATTGGGGTTTTCAAGTGGGCACCTTCCTTCACCAACGTTTCGTTAAGTTAGGCCCACGACACCTCAAGAAGGCTTAACGGTGTAATCCAGCGTCCTGGAAACACCCCCCTCCATGCTACCACCGCACAACTGCATATTACCTCACTATCTAAGCCTAGCTATCCAGGTCGGTTCGGTATGACATTCCTGACTACACCACCACTGTCAATGATTCAGCCCTGTTGATGCGGACCGTCAATCATGACCAACAACAAACAATCCCTAACTACACCACCACTGTCAATGATTCAGCCCTGTTGATGCGGACCGTTAATCATGACCAACAACAAACAATCAATCTGACCTTAGCGAGCTCCCCAGCTAGCATGTTTCCTCCTTATCCACAGCCATTCACTTGCTCGTTCTGCTGCCTGAGACATGTTGCTAACCGCAAGTTTCAGGCTCCGTCCCCGAATGCCCAACTCAGTTAGTAAGGCAATAACGGACTTTGCCACAAAACCACGGCAGCCCACCTCTACAGGCCGCACTCGAGCCCTCCAACCTCGCTGCTCTGCCTCTGCTGCCATTTCAGCATACCTAGCTTTCTTGCGCTCATAAGCCTCCTCAACTCGATCTTCCCACGGGACTGTGAGTTCGATAAAATAAACTCTCTTCTCTACCTCAGACCACAGTAACAAGTCCGGACGTAGCCGGGTGCTAACTATATATGCTGGGATGACTAGCTGTTCATTCAAGTCAACCCTCATTTCCCAGGCTCCACCTACACTTAGCTGCCCTAACTTGTGCCTGACCTTAATTGGTCTAATCTTTTCTCCCTCACGTACAAATTTGATCTGTCTAGTCTCTTTGCTAGCAACTAGAGAATTTACTTCTAGCCGGTTTTCCTTAACTGCAGCTGCCAAACATTTCAACACCTGGTTGTGACGCCAGGTGTATCGCCCCTGGGAGAGACTGACCTTACACCCTGACAGTATATGCCTCAGTGTACATACACTAGAACACAACGGGCAGGCACCATCCTCGCCCAACCACTGATTTAAATTCTGGGGAGATGGCAGCACATCATAAGTAGCCCCTAGAATAAATCTAATTCTGCTGGCCTCCATGCTCCACAACTCTCTCCACTTCAACTTTCTCTTCTCTACACTCTCCCAGTTCACCCACTGTCCTTGCTTTGCCTGCAACACTGCCTTAGTACATCTTACTGCCTCCTCTTGCCTATGTACTTCTTCAACTACCATCTTCCTCTTTTCTATTACTGATGCCTTGTTCCACACAGGTTTCCCTATGCACAAACCTAAGCCTCCACGCCCATGCTGCACCTGACCTATGATATCCCTGTGTCTAAGAGCTGACTGTGCTTGCTGTAGCTACTGCCTCCTTTGGGTTCCACTTCCTCCCTGTTTTAACTGTGGGCGCTACACTCCTAACCACTGGATCCTTTGACTGAGTCAGAGTCATTTCCAGTCTAACCTTAGCACACTTGAACTCCTCTGTCAGGCTAGATAATGGCAATTCCAATATGCCTTTCCCATATAAGGCTACACTGCTTAGGCAGCGTGGGACTCCGAGCCATTTTCTAATGAATGAGTTAATCATCCTTTCTAGCTTTTCTACCTTTGAAAGGGGAACCTCATACACTGTCAGTGGCCACATCAACCGAGGCAACAATCCAAACTGCAAACACCACAACTTTAACTTTCCTGGGAGTCCTGACTTGTCTATACTTGAAATACCTTGAATCATTTCCTGCCTCACCTCCTCAAACTGTCCCTTATCACTGAGACTTGCATCATACCATCTTCCCAAACTCTTGACTGGTTTCTCTAACACTGTAGGCACCACCTCATCATTTATAACAAACTTCTTACCTACTACCCTCCCTTTAATGATTGAAATACTCCTGGACTTACTTGGCTTCACTTTCATTCTAGCCCACTGCAGATTACTATTTAACTTATCCAACAATCTGCTAGTACATGGAGCGGTTGACGTCATAGTCGTCATGTCACCCATGTATGCCCTAATTGGAGGGAGCCGCAGCCCTCCCTGCAGCCTTTCTCCACCCACTACCCATTTTGAAGCCCTAATAATGATCTCCATTGCCATGGTAAAAGCTAATGGGGAAATTGTACACCCTGCCATAATGCCTATCTCCAGCTGCTGCCAAGCTGTAGTGTACTCTGCTGTGGTAAAGCAGAGTTGAATATCTAAGAAGTAGGCTTTAACTAAGCTCTTTATACTACCTGGCACTCTAAAGAAATCAAAGGCCTCCCATAACAGACTATGCGGCACTGACCCGAAAGCATTAGCCAGGTCCAAGAATACTACATGCACACTATGTTACACTTGTGATTGAATTGAATTGATTTTTTTTATTTGTCTCGAACAGAAATTAAAAACACATTCATTTACAAAACAACATATATGTCCGAGAAGGGACAGAAAGAAGCCATGCTTATCTAGTCCTGCCCCTCCTTACTTCAATAGATAAGGTTTAAATAATAATAATAGCTGCTTTACAATATAAAACAGATAGCCTACCAGAGGCAATCCAACTTAATGCTACGAAATGTAAAATAAAATATACTAAGTAAGTGCAATACTCATTTTTCAAGCTCTCTCTTATACATGTCCATGATTGATAGTTTATAGATTCTTTTGAAATTTCCTATATGATTACTCCTTTTGATCATTTTGTCCAAGCCATTCCAAAGCAGCAAGTTTTTTATCCATCCACTGTTTCTCTACATTCTGTCCCTTGTCCTGTTTCACCCCTTGTCTTTGTGTGCCAATTTGCTCACCAACTTATGTTCTTGCCCATCACTGATGATGTCACAAAGCCTATGAGATCATCAGTATCTTGGACATCATGTTCACATCACAATGATGTCACAATGTCTATATCATCAATTACACAACTTTGCATTACTGATGACATCACTCACTGATGACATCAACCACCAATATCTGTCATTGGGCCAGATATTGGCCCGATGATATTGATGGTGATGTCACAATGCCCTAAAATGACCTGGGAAGGCATAAAAACGTGGAATAGGCCGTTATACCGCCAAAGAGTGACATTTCCAACCTATGTGCAAAGGCCTTATAGTTTCTGACATGCATACCCTTTACAGAAGGATAAGAAAGAAAGAAAGAAAGAAAGAAAGAAAGAAAGAAAGAAAGAAAGAAAGAAAGAAAGAAAGAAAGAAAGAAAGAAATATACACAGCAAATAAATAGGGTTTCCAGCCTCTTCGGGGCTTGAACCCTAATTATCAATATCCATCCCTACTCTGTTCCCTCATTTTTCCACATATCTTCCATCCCTACTCTGTTCCCTCATTTTTCCACATATCTCCCCTTCTATTTATTTATTTATTTGTTTGTGTGGCAATAGTTTATGTTATTCGGGAATCACCTGAATGTGTGAGACATCTTGAATCACCTGAATATGTGAGACATCTTGAATCACCTGAATGTGTGAGACATCTTGAATCATCTGAATGTGTGAGACGTCTTGAATCACCTGAATGTGTGAGACATCTTGAATCAGCTGAATGTGTCAGACATCTTGAATCACCTGAATATGTGAGACGTCTTGAATCAGCTGAATGTGTGAGACATCTTGAATCAGCTGAATGTGTGAGACATCTTGAATCACCTGAATGTGTGAGACGTCTTGAATCACCTGAATGTGTGAGACGTCTTGGAAGTTGAAAGCAGCTCTTTGTATTGCACAGTAAGCACCTAAACAGGTTTTATCTGTTGTTTCAGTCAAACTCATATCTGTGAAGGTACGGCCATGGCATGGTACGGCATGGCATGGTACGGCCATGGCATGGCGACTCATTCAATTCCTCTACGTTCTCATCATCATCCGCCTCTGTCATCTTTCCAAAGTCCGCTCCGCTCGTCTCGTGTCGTTGCTGTTTTGTTTGGTTTGGCATGAAAATGTTTTTTTTTCCTTAGGCGACGGACGCGCGCTCTATTCTGCCTGATTTGCTTAGTCTGATGATTTACCCTAACCTTAACCAATCGTCAGTCCTAAACCCAACCCAATCAGAGGCAGAGTAGGGCGGGTCTTGCTGAGAACCTGAGTGTCCATCATCAAGGAGGCTAAAAAAGGACAAGACGGTCATACGGAGGTGCTTCTACCTGGCTTCTACAGTATCGCCTACACTTGACGCATTGTCTCCTCCTGTTCTATTCCAGACGGTAGCAGACATTTCCACTGCCTGGGAGCTTTCAGCTTTGCTCATGGGTTTTCTCTCTGGGGAAGTAACGTGTAGTGTTTGTTGGACGCTACGGTGCTACTTGTGGTCTGTAAATAGCTTTGCTACTGAAAACGCTACATGTAATTGATTCAAAAGGAGCGACGCTACCACCACGCTACTGAGAAATGTAGTTAAGCTATGTAGCGCCGCTACTTGTAGCAAGCTCCTGCCCAACACTGGTGGTGGGAGAGTCTAATGTGGAGTTAGGCAGGGGTGCAATGACAGGAGTGGTGCAGACCAACATGAAGGTAGGTACGGACTGAGGGACAGGGGAGTGCGGTGCAGACAAAAGCTACGTTTCGAGGGCAGGGGGAGTGGTTGACTCTTTTGTAGGCGTTTGGATGGCAGGGGGAGTGGTTGACTCTTCTGTAGGCGCTTGGATGGCAGGGGGAGTGGTTGACTCTTTTGGAGGCGTTTCGATGGCAGGGGGAGTGGTTGACTCTTCTGTAGGCGCTTGGATGGCAGGGGGAGTGGTTGACTCTTTTGGAGGCGTTTCGATGGCAGGGGACGTGGTTGACTCTTCTGTAGGCGAGGGAGCAGCATCATTCATCTGGGGAGCAGCATAATCCATTAAGGGCTGGAGATATGGGACTTGAGTGAGAGACATCAGTTGCGCTATACTGGCTTGTATAATGCCAGGGGGAGTGGTTGACTCTTTTGTAGGCGTTTCGATGGCAGGGGGAGTGGTTGACTCTTTTGGAGGCGTTTCGATGGCAGGGGGAGTGGTTGACTCTTTTGGAGGCGTTTCGATGGCAGGGGGAGTGGTTGACTCTTTTGTAGGCGTTTCGATGGCAGCGTGGGTGGTTGACTCTTTTGTAGGCCTTTCGATGGCAGGGGGAGTGGTTGACTCTTTTGTAGGCCTTTCGATGGCAGGGGGAGTGGTTGACTCTTTTGTAGGCGAGGGAGCAGCGCCATTCCTCTGGGGAGCAGTATACTGGAGATATGGGACTTTGTGTAAAGGAGTGAGAGACATCAGTTGCGCTATACTGGCTTGTATAATGCTCCCTTTATCCATGGGCGTGATGGGGGTGCTGAATGAGGACGACGCCAAGCCGCCGGCTGGGACCGTAGGTCGGAGCTCCGGTATATCTATGAACAGTGAATCGGTCAGATCGACAGCCGAGGAGGGCGTGGGCACTGTGGTAGCGTACCTGCTGCTCTTGCCTGCCTGGCTCCACCGGAGGAACCACTTTCCACGCTTCTTCTGTCGGAAGAGGACGAGGGGATCGCGGGTGTAGTTATCGCCATCTTGCATGGTCTCAGGGAGGGCAGTATCCTTGGTCTCGGGGAGCAGTAGAATGCAGATGTTGCAGACGAGTGTCAAGCATGCAAAGCTAACATATAGAAGGAAATAGCCCTCCTGCTTGTGGAGCTCCATAATAGGTCCAGTCAGCCTGCCGAAGCCTGCACTGGCCATGGCCAGGCCCAGACCACCACCCCTGATGATGGTGGGTGTGATCTCAGCGCAGAACAAGATGCTGAGGATGCCGACTATGTGTGAGGAGAACATGCCAACGATGGAGAAGAAAATGGAGAAGTCCCTTTTCAGCTCCAATTGCAACTCCACATTCAGCTCGATACTGTACTTCCCCAGGAAGTTGAGCAGGGTGAGCTGCAGCAGTGCCGCCATGGCAGTGAAGATCATGAAGAGGAGGAGGGTGCCTCGTCGCCCTATCCGTAGCACAACGGGGCACATGCCCATGCAGGAGACCACGGCGATGGCTGCCATGGTGTAGTATTTAGCGTAGAATTCAAAGAATATGGGGTTGAACATGGTGGCCTCCTGGGCCTCGGGGTCCATCATGCGGCGTGCGAAGCAGTGGTAGATCCCATGGCCGGTCAGCGAGTTGACACAGAGGTTGACAACGTTCCTCCACAGGTTCTTCGTCCCGATTATTTTGACAATGCATGTCTTTTTGGGTTGTTTTTGAAGAGCTCTTTCCAGTCTTGTGAGGATCTGATCAGCGTCTTGCTCCATGTTCACATGGTTTTTCTTTGCAATGTGCCCAATACTCCACTTGGAGTGGGCGTACTGCTGAGTGGCCAGCAGCCAGCGCAGCGACTCGGGGAAGATCCAAATGTAGGACAGCATAAGCAGCAGGGGGCAGATGATGACAAACTGGAGGAACTGCCAGTCACGACAGAGGTGTGCAACCCCAGGTATCAGCAGTTGACTACCCAACATCACAAAACTGGGCACCATGTTCATGGAAAAACGGTGTAGTGGCAGACACAGCTCCATTCTGAGGACGTAGAGAGACAGGGTTATCCCCGCCAAGCCGAAGCCCTCAAAGAAGCGCAGAGTGGTGAACATGGTAATATTGTCGGAGAAGGCCACAGTTAAACCAAACACGAGCTTGAAGACCACCGAGACTATCAGCACAGGGTGGCGGCCAAACCAATCAGCAAGGACTCCAAACACCAGGTATCCGAAGATGTTTCCCACCAACAGGGAGAACTTTGCAATGTGGACATTCCACGCCAAGTCACACACCAGACTCCACTTGGTAACCACATTCTGATCGAGTCCCGCGCACAGCTCAAAGGTCCACTCATTGCACGCGGGGGTACAATTAATGACCCTGTGATCACTTCCATTGTGAAAATGCGTTGTGTGGTTTGAATTAACACATGTGCTTTTACATGGTTGGGCAAGAAAGAAGATATCAGAGTACTGGCTGAATCCAATAAATAACACCGGAATCCATGTCAGCAAGATAAATTCTTTCTGGTAGTTCCCAAATCCCCCGAGAAATGGCAAAACACAGTCGTCGAATCGTGTCAGCACATCCGGCGACATGGACACAGGGGACACTGACAAATTCTTCAATTGATGGTCCTCCGTTTCGAGCTGCACCACTGCCAGCAATAGTCATCCAATTTATAACCAGCAGGGATGGATTTTATGTCATGTCTATCGTGGGTATGACATCATCAGTGAGTTTATGACATCAATGATGATGTCACTGATTATGTCACAATTAAGTGTCATCATCAGTTCACTAGACATGGTCATTGTGACATCAGTGATTTTATGATATCACTGATCACAATTCTAGAGTACACAATGCTAGAATTGACGGAGTAATCTCCCGCATGAGATCACAGGTCGTGTGGTGTCACAATCTGGCCGTGACATCACACCTTTTGTCACACCGATGACATCACAAATTTGCTGAGGTGACATCACAATTGCGCGAGTGTGAACTTATGATGGAGTATTGAGCCTCAGTCACTTTTGAGATTGTCATCAGTGGGTATGCCATCATCAGTGAATTTATGACACATTGATTATGTCACAATGACTATGTCATAGGAGGCATTGTGACATCACTGATGATGTCATCAGTGATGTCATAAGAGCATCATGACTGATGATGTCATAGGCACTGATGGAAACTTAAGTGGCACTCACACTCATTCTCTCACACACACACACACACACACACGCATGTAAACTTAAAGACAAGATGAACCCAACGGCACCCAAGTGGCGCGTGGGTCGGAGTCACGTTTCAGACTGAAAACAAAACTTGTCTGAGATGACAGGTAGTAAGTAGCATGTTGATGATTTGATTTGACAATTCTTGGGACTGGATTTGACGTTGGCCAATCCTGCCGTGTTCTGCCCCCAAATCGAGTGGGATTCATTGTGTTGTGGCGCTACGCGAGTGGAGAACCAGACAACCAGGCAGCTGCAGCTGGTTCCGTGTGGAGCTGAGCTGAGAAACCGAGGCAAATGTGCTGCCTGTCGGCCTGGAATGTCAGAGGGGCCGTGGTAAAACCCACGGCCATAACGTTATCCTAGAGTGTCTGGCAAGCAAGACTAACGTTATCCAGGAAAGCGAGTTTAACGAGCAGTTACATGTCTTTGCATTCAAAGAGATTATTGTTTGCTTTATTTTGTATGTTACATCTATTGGCCAAGTTATAGAGAAAAAACATCACATGGATGCAACTGGGATGTATCATCAGTGATGTACCCTGTACGGCAACCGTTTTAGGGCATCCTCCTCATTCAGAGGTTTAGCTGTCATTCCTCAGTCGAAGCGCTGTCAGTTGTCATGTCTCCTAGTAAACCATGTCGAGTGTGCTCTGAAATACCTTCAGTCCTCACACGAAAACGCTGTCATTCTTCCTGCATTACTGTTTCACTCCTCACACGTCAGTCATCGCACAATACGGCGTCACTCATCAGTCATCACTCACTCGTCAATCATCACTCGTCAGTCATCACTCGTCAGTCATCAGTCCTCACTCGTCAGTCATCACTCCTCACTCGTCAGTCATCACTTATCACTCAAACTAGCTGTCAGTCATAACTCCTCATGCCTCACACGCTCACAGAAAATTGTAAAATAGCAACGTTTTGGACCAACGTTGCTATGTTACAATTTCGGCTCGAAAATTATAAAATGGTAACGTTCTGAGATCTTAGGGTTAGGGTTAGGGTAGGGGGAGGGGTTAGAAACAGAAAATCTCCGTAAACCATGCCCAAACCACGCCCACCCCTGTAGAAACTTTACCATTTTACAATTTCAGATCCAAAATTGTAAGAGCAACGTTGGTCCACAAACGTTGCTATGTTACAATTTCGGCTCGAAAATTATAAAATTGTAACGTTCTGAGATCTTAGGGTTAGGGTTAGGGTAGGGGGAGGGGTTAGAAACAGAAAATCTCCGTAAACCATGCCCAAACCACGCCCACCCCTGTAGAAACTTACTTTACCATTTTACAATTTCAGATCCAAAATTGTAACAGCAACGTTGGTCCACAAACGTTGCTATTTTACAATTTTTTGGGAGATCGGGTTGTCATTTCTCCTGCAACATGCCTCAGTTATCACTCAAACTCATCACACACGGAAAGAACAACCAAAAACAACGAATGACAGGGTTTTCATGTGAGACGTGAGGAGTGATGACTGACAGCTAGCTAGTTTGAGTGATAACTGAGGCACGTTGCAGGAGAAATGACAGCGTTTTCGTGTGAGACATGAGGAGTGATGAGTGACAGCTAGTTTGAGTGATAAGTGATGACTGATGACTGACGAGTGAAGCCGCATTGTGCGATGACTGACGTGTGAGGAGTGAAACAGTAATGCAGGAAGAATGACAGCGTTTTCGTGTGAGGACTGAAGGTGTTTCAGAGCACACTCGACATGGTTTACTAGGAGACATGACAATTGACAACGCTTAGACCAGGGGTGGGCAACTATTTTTCATGGGGGGCCACATGAGAAATCCAGATTGTTGCCGGGGGCCGAACAAATATTGTCATGCCGTAATGGATGGGCAACTTTGATGATAGAGAGGGCCACAAAACAAGTCCTCGCTACCAGATTTTGCTGAGGGCTGAACGGCGCCAGCGCGAAAAAATTGGGGCATTTGAAGCCAGGTTTAGAGGAATAACTAATTTTAAATTAACAGTTGTGATGTCATTATTCAGTCTTAACCACCAATATTTGATCCTTTTCTCACTCACTCCTATGTCACCACACTCTCCCTGCAGGGCTTGAAATTAACTTTTTTCACCACCTGCCAATATGGCTGCTAGATTTTAAAGTTACCAGCCAATTAGAATTTCCACTATCCGAAATGTTTTTCTTGAAATAAACCAGAATATGAGTGGGTTAATTTAAAGGCCAATTAGGATGAACACCACCTGCATCTCATTTCTCAATCACACACACACAGAGGAGGAAAGGAATGATGAACACATGAGAGAAATATACAAGGACTGTATGTGAACATTAGCTTCTGTAGCTAATTGAGTTTATAATGACTCAGAGCTTGGGACACCTTGTATATTAGCCTGTATTATCCCATACATGTAAAAAGCAGCTGTGATGGCAAAAAGTAGGCTTACAACATATATAGTATATAAAATATGTGACTGTGTGTGTGTTTTGTACATGATTAGTTCATTAACTATGGGCTTAATTATAAATGAGTTCTGACTGAACGTTACTATAAAGCACACATGGGCAACTTCCTGTGTGGCGGGTATGTGTTAGAGGGTACACACAGGAAAATACTGTCACAGAGGACTAAGAGATGATTTACCATCCAAGGCAGGGGTGGGCAACTATTTTTCATGGGGGGCCACATGAGAAACCCAGATTGTTGCCGGGGGCCGAACAAATATTGTCATGCCGTAACCCATGGATGGGCAACTTTGATGATAGAGAGGGCCACAAAAAAATGTCCTCGCTACCAGATTTTGCTGAGGGCTGAACGGCGCCAGCACGAAAAATTTTGGGCATTTGAAGCCAGGTTTAGAGGAATAGCTCATTTTAAATTAACAATTGTGATGTCATTATTCAGTCTTAACCACCAATATTTGATCCTTTTCCTCACTCATTCCTATGTCACCACCTGCTCTCCCTGCAGGGCTTGAAATAAACTTTTTTCACCACCTGCCAATATGGCTGCTAGATTTTAAAGTTACCAGCCAATTAGAATTTCCACTAGCCGAAATGTTTTTCTTGAAATAAACCAGAATATGAGTGGGTTAATTTAAGCATAAGTATCAGTAAGTGGCCCGGGATTCTCAAAGCCTGTGTTGAGGATCACACAAGAACAAAAATGCACTCTTGAAGCTAAATAAATCAAAAACCAACAAGTTAATTATTTAAATTTCTACTTCAATGTAGAACAGTCATTTCTTACACATGAGATTACTTTTAGCCTTTTAGTCATAAATATTATTGAAAGATATTCCATATTTCAGACTGAAATGCTATAACAGAAGAGTATTGCCCAGAATGACATGAACATTTGGACACTTATTCAGCGGGTATATTGCATGTTGCGTTCAAGTGCACTGTAAAAAAAAAAAAAAAAATTTTTTTTTTTTGCAATTCCATCGCGGGCCACACAGGGGGGCGCCCGCGTATGTTGCCCATGTATGGCTTAGACTGAGGAATGACAGCCAAACCTCTGAATGAGGAGGATGCCCTAAAATGGTTGCTGTAACCCTGGGGTCATAGGATGTTTCGGCTACTGCAACATCATACACCCTCGCCCAGGTGACCCAGCCGGGGTTGACCAAGCCCCGACTTACGTCCCAGTAGCTACCCACGGTCAGCCCTCTTAGGGAAAGACAGGCCCACTCAATCTGCTGCTCCGGAACAACTCTGTCGGGACTGGGAGGCTCTGGCACGTGGAGGGACTGGGCTCTGTGGGTTGTCCCCTGTCCGGGCTCCTTCTACGTCTCACCAGGTCCGGGACCTGTGCGTTGCACCAGACTTCCCCGCATTTCATTTCATTCCGGTATGATGTTTCTTGGGCCGTGGTGGTAC
The DNA here is from genome assembly GCF_964638095.1 of Poromitra crassiceps. Lineage (NCBI taxonomy): Eukaryota > Metazoa > Chordata > Actinopteri > Beryciformes > Melamphaidae > Poromitra > Poromitra crassiceps. Next base: position 4,088,327 of record NC_139631.1, on the reverse strand, counting down.
TGCAGGCTCCACTTGCGGCGTGGATTTGTTGGGCTTCTTCCTCACGGAAGACAGGCTGGGGCGCTAACCCATACTGCTCCCGGGTTATTAGTTATTATTAGTTATTAGTTAGTTTATGGGATAGAAATTCTCCCAGGGTACAGGTACTAGGCAGCCATTTTCTCCTCGAAATGAAGATTGATTGACAGCTGTCATGTCGTGATATGATTGGTTCAAAAGGGGTAGAAATTTGATATGTCACGTCAGCAAACTGTAGATTGCTGTTATGAATGAATCTTGAAAAAGGAACTTTTGATGTGAAAAAGTGTGAAAAACTAAAGAAATTAGATTTTTGTGATTTTTTTGGCATACATTATTAAATAGGTGCACTGAATACCCAGGTATTTGAACTTAAAGCTCGACTTTAAGGGCAAATAACATGTCGTGAACAAAACATATGTGAGCTGCAAGCCAGCACGGCGAGCTGCAGGCCGAGCTAGCGAGCCCGCGCAGCCTATAGGATCGTAAAAGCCGAGTTCTGTAAAAGCCCCCATCCACTCCATTGTGACATTATCCACCCCATTGTGATGGCCAATTTGCACAACTGAGCATGCTCAGGCTGAGTGATGTCATCATTCTGATGTCCAAACAAAAACATATATATATATATATATATATATATATATATATATATATATATATATATATATATATATATATATATATGACACTAAACACTGAGTACTATGTGGGGGGGGGCGGTAGTGGTGAGACAAGACAGTAGACAGAGACAGCACACAAGCAAGGATGGGGGGAGGGAACAGAGGGACTAAGAGAAGGCGGTGGAAAAGAGATGGGTTTTGAGGCGGGAGTGGAAGACTGTGAGGGACTCTGAGGTTCTGATTTCTTGGGGAAGGGCGTTCCAGAGTCTAGGAGCTGCCCGAGAGAAAGCTCTGCTTCTGAAATAAATATAAATATATATATATATATATATATATATATATATATATATATATATATATATATATATATATATATATATATATATATATATATGTTTGTTATATATGTTTTGTTTTTTGACCAAAGATTATGCAGAAAGCTCCTACTGTATGGGCAGGAGAAAGGTATAGTGTTGTCTACACTGCAGACAACACTATACCTTTCTCCTGTCCATATACAGTACTGTACATAGACTCAGGATGCCATGCTCATTTTGGAGCTGGCCCACGCTCCAAGTTTATTGCTAGCTTAAGGAGCATCACGCCAATTTGTCACTGTATTATTGCCCCCATCGTGGGTTTTGAATGTTTTTGCCAAATCTGTCACACACTGCGGCTCTCACTCTATAAAGCTAACTAAGCCATGACAAACAAGCTAACAAGCAGAGAGTGAGGCTCTCACTCTATAAAGCTAACTAAGCCATGACAAACAAGCTAACAAGCAGAGAGTGAGACAGACACAAAGAGAGAAACAAAAGAGATTAAAGATTTAGGCAAAGGAAGAGAGAGGGGAGGCGAGAGGAGGAACAGGGCTGGATAATAATTGGAGTAAGAAAACAATGAAGGCCCGGAGCGAGCAGAACATCCAGAAGAAGAGAGGTCAGAGTAGCAATATAAAAAGAGAGTGCAGGAGGAGCGGTCAGAGAGAGCAGCAGAACAGGAGGAGCGGTCGTTTTTTTCGAACGGGGATTTTGCTTAAATGTATCAAATGAGGTGGTTTACAAAGGTTTATGGAGTGCTAATTTGTGTTCAGCAGGATAATCTTCACAAACGGTGATCACACTTTTGACTTTTGAAATGTTTTTCTGAAAATCGCGTAAACACACACACACACGCACGCACGCACACGCACACACACACACACACACACACACACACACACACACACACACACACACACACATTTACGTTTCAAAAGTCGTAAAACTGGTCCACGTTTGTGAAGATTATCCTTGTCTGTTAACCACAGACCTTATTTCATGCATTTAACCGAATTCCCCATTCTCAAAGCCCATAGGCTTTTCCTGAGGATCCAGCATGCTACTTCTGGACTCATTCCTGTGCTGCTCGATTGGCCGTTGTTGTTGGATGTAATGAGATGCGATTGAAAGCCAATGGTGAACTGACTTGGAGATCTGCATGTGTAGTAATAAGGATCTAGACATTGTAACATGAGGTGCGAGCTTGTGATTTAGAGTTGTCAACTTTCAAATTGAGAACATGTTGTGCATTAAGCTACAGTAAGAATTTTCAATCTTGACATGCCATCATGTCGTCTATGTTGGGCCGGTTATCCAGGAATAAGAAGAACAAGACAGCACCAAACAACCATCGGCCCGTAAATGCAAAGCACATGGTACTGTACACTGCTGGTACTGTACTGTAGCTGGTACTGTACTGTAGCTGGTACTGTACTGTAGCTGGTACTGTAGCTGGTACTGTACTGTAGCTGGTACTGTACTGTAGCTGGTACTGTACTGTAGCTGGTACTGTACTGTAGCTGGTACTGTAGCTGGTACTGTACTGTAGCTGGTACTGTACTGTAGCTGGTACTGTACTGTAGCTGGTACTGTACTGTAGCTGGTACTCTAGCTGGTACTGTACTGTAGCTGGTACTGTACTGTAGCTGGTACTGTACTGTAGCTGGTAATGTACTGTAGCTGGTACTGTACTGTAGCTGGTACTGTACTGTAGCTGGTACTGTAGCTGGTACTGTACTGTAGCTGGTACTGTAGCTGGTACAGTACTGTAGCTGGTACTGTAGCTGGTACTGTACTGTAGCTGGTACTGTACTGTAGCTGGTACTGTACTGTAGCTGGTACTGTACTGTAGCTGGTACTGTACTGTAGCTGGTACTCTAGCTGTTTGTTTGTTGTTGTTGTTTTTTACAGTGAAGTGGATTTGTCTTCATTGTTTACTGTAATCCTCTCCAGAAGATTGTTTTCTCTTCTATTGCGCATGTATTATGCTTGTCTGCATGTGTAAATATGCACATGTGGTATTTGTACTGCATGTTTGTGAGTATGACATTTATATGTTGCTGTGCATGTGTGTTGCAAGTATAGTGTGTGTGTGTGTGTGTGTGTGTGTGTGTGTGTGTGTGCGCATGCATGTGTGTGCATGCATGCATGCGTGTGTGTGTGTGTGTGTGTGTGTGTGCGCGTGTGTGCGTGTGTGTGTGTGTGTGGCTTGGCGGGGATATAACTGCCCTCCACGGTGATAGAATATTGATGGGACAGCATAAACATGACGTTCTCAGACTACAGACACCCAGGAGGCCATTAAACATGAGAAGACTCTCACGTTACAAGTCACCAGCAACAACGGTAGTCATTTAGCTCCATGCGACCCCACAGAAACTGACATAGACAACCTCACAGACAACATAGTGAAGGGGAAAATGCAGTCAAATCCCTCTTCTTCACTATATTTAACACGCACACACCCTGCATTAACATTGCCAGCATTTATTTCTCAAATGTATGTCGTTTATTTTCCCAAACAGTCTTGGACTCAGCATTGTGAGGATCTGGGTCGAGCCGGGCTTGGGCTTCAACTCACTCGGGTGGGTTGGGTTCAGGTTTGAATGTTCGGGCCTGTTGATGATAACTCTCGTGTGTGTGTGCGTGTGTGTGTGTGTGTGTGTGTGTGTGTGTGTGTGTGTGTGTGTGTGCGTATTCAAGGCTGAATCTGAGTCAACAGGATGGACTCGCAATGACTTTCCTGAATCATCGGGGATGCTCTTTTCCACCAATCACAGCCAAACACTGAACACCTGGGAAGCGCCGAGTACATGTGTGTTTTCTACTGTTACTGAGTAGCTTTACTGGACCTGCTGGGTTCAACTTCCTGAGTATATTCCAACTTGTAAGCATAGATGCATCTATCTATCTATCTATCTATCTATCTATCTATCTATCTATCTATCTATCTATCTGTCTGTCTGTCTGTCTGTCTGTCTGTCTGTCTGTCTGTCTGTCTATGTATCTATCTATATGTGTTTGTTTGTGTTAGAGTCGGTTTTATGTCATTTTGTTTGATATATGAAAAACCTCCAATCAAGGCAATCTATCATTGTTGTTATAGATAGGTGACAGTAGCTTTTGTGTGCATTACTGTGCTCGTAATGAAAAAAAAACGTTGTTCCAATTGGAATTTCTTTGACTTTTGTGCGTTTGGAATGGTGCTGTTTCATGTACTGCGGGACAAGACGAGAGACATTCACACATTGCAATGAAAACGTTGAGCAGGTTCAGGAGGTGCAGCGGCGGCTTGCAGGGAATCATTAAAAAGGACAAGTCCACATTGCTTCCTGATATTCAGCTATTTGACAACATTTCAACCCCAGGTCTCCATCTAGTATCCTATAGGGTGGCAAGGCTGTCGAATAGTTGAATAAATATATATACAGCATTGGCAGCAGGGTGCCACATTCCCCTTTTTCATATGCCTCTTTATGTATTGGCACATTCTCATAGCCCGAGGAGCCATGAAACCCCTGGGATGCATTTAAAAACCTGCTGTCACATTTTCAACAATGTGAGGCAGTCAATTTACATTTTACATTTGAGTACATTTTGCTGACACCAATTTACAATGAGTCCAACAATACATGAAGCTGTGATTCCTTCATCGCTGACATGAACCAACAAGCCGTGGTAAAGAGCAGTTCAGAGAGCCACACTGCCCCGACGATGAAGCTGGAACAGAGTCATGTTAGAAAAAGGAATAAGAGGGATTCTTATTTCTTCTTTACAAAATATACATTTTTTGGAAGAACTCACTGCGGAGCGGAGGAGTTCTCATTTCTTAAGTCCTTTTTTATCGTGTGCACTGAAGTGCATCATTTGAGCTCCTGTAGTTTCATTATGGCAATCACAAAGCAATCAGCGAAGATAGGAAATAGATAGATAGAAATAGCAAACAATTACACTGCGTCGATATTGTGGGTCAGGTGTGGTAAACACAGTGCAACTTCTGGCCATGGTGGCCCTCGTCATTATAATGCAAAGGGGTATACTTATAGTTCAAATGTAACAGCTATGGGCGGTGAAAATGGATTATATTTAGGTGTACTACATAGGGATCACTCAGCTGTGATCTGGTTAGTTAAAAATGTGGCCTGTTTCTGAGGAGGTGGAGTGCCCAGGTGTATTTATCCTGCTGACAGGAGGAGCTTGGTGAGAAGGTACATAGGTAGGCTGCTTCCACCCTCTGTGTCGGCAAACATCCTTCCTGCTCTAGATGTTTGAGCAGGGTGTCAAGTCACGACTGTACCAGCTCCAGAGATGCCCCAGACCCGCTCTGATCTCCCTGTGGAGGCAGAGTCACGACTGTACCAGCTCCAGATACACCTCAGACATGCTCTGACCTCCCTGTGGAGGCAGAGTCACGACTGTACCAGCTCCAGAGACGCCCCAGACATGCTCTGACCTCCCTGTGGAGGCAGAGTCATGACTGTACCAGCTCCAGAGACACCTCAGACATGCTCTGACCTCCCTGTGGAGGCAGAGTCACGACTGTACCAGCTCCAGAGACGCCCTCAGACATGCTCTGACCTCCCTGTGGAGGCAGAGTCATGACTGTACCAGCTCCAGATACACCTCAGACATGCTCTGACCTCCCTGTGGAGGCAGAGTCACGACTGTACCAGCTCCAGAGACGCCCCAGACATGCTCTGACCTCCCTGTGGAGGCAGAGTCATGACTGTACCAGCTCCAGAGACACCTCAGACATGCTCTGACCTCCCTGTGGAGGCAGAGTCACGACTGTACCAGCTCCAGATACACCTCAGACATGCTCTGACCTCCCTGTGGAGGCAGAGTCACGACTGTACCAGCTCCAGAGACGCCCCAGACATGCTCTGACCTCCCTGTGGAGGCAGAGTCACGACTGTACCAGCTCCAGAGACACCTCAGACATGCTCTGACCTCCCTGTGGAGGCAGAGTCACGACTGTACCAGCTCCAGAGACGCCCCAGACATGCTCTGACCTCCCCTGCGTTTCCTCCCCAATTGTACTTGGACAATTCCCCCTGGCTGCTGCTCCACCTCCTCTGCTGACCTGGTTGTAGACTAGCACATCATGCTTCCTCCGACTCATGTGCAGTCACCAGCCACTTCTTTTCAGCTGACAGCGAGCATTCACGTTCACCAGCATGACGTACTGTAGTAGCGTGTGGGAGGGTCTGCCACCCCTGAACAGAGGAGGTGCTATAGTGCAGCGACCAGGACACACCCCCTTAATCCGGCTTCCCACCCACAGACACAGCTAAATGTGCCTGTATGGACGGACGCCCAGCCCTCATGTTGGTTGGCAGAGAACACCGCTGCACCACCCGGAAGTCCTTCATTGTGTTTTATTGTCTCAGGTGTCTAATGGTTGAAACCTGGGCAGTCGAGCATGGTTTAGTAGACCATGGTTTCTCTTGGAGCCGGCCAGCTCAGTGGGACTGACTCTCATGTTCATAGTTTCTTCTGGTTAGCGGCGCTGACTAGAAGCTTAACACTAAGTGTTACATTCATTCTGATTGGTGGAGCTGTCGACAGGCTACTGGGGACTCGTATTGCAACACAATGTGCCAGGAACAAGCTGCAAGTCGAACGACTGTGAGAAATGGAAAGTCGTGCAGGGAAATGGGCTTCAGGCGGCGCTCTGGAAGGACACTGGTGTATCGTTTGTCAAATAATTATTTTGTTTGTGAACAAAGTGCCGATGGGCGAGTGTCGCTGGCAGACAGCATGTGGAGTGGGAGGCCATTCTACAGGACATGAAGTCATCTTCAGAGGATGAAACACCAGGACACTCTGGAATAAAATATGTCAAGCTCCACTTGAGTCAAAGTGGACGAGACCGTCAGTGAGAGTCTGGTTATTTACTGGTGTCAGGGAAGGATTGCAAGTGTTTATCTGTGTCAAATTCTAAATAATTGTATTTTTAAACATCACAAGTAGCCTGGCTTTTCCACTGGCTCAGCATCATCGTTATTACTTTATTACATTATTTACTTAACTAGACATTCTGAGGGTGGAGACTCTGGAGACGATGCGCCATGGGGTGCACTTTTTTGGGGGGTTGTGACCAAACATGTCAACTCATGCCACGTCATCCACATCATCAGTGGGTATGACATCACTTGACGATTGCGGGGATGACATCGTTAACTTGATTGGCTGTTTTAGAGCGTAGCCCTCCTGGTCATACCAGGCCCTCAGTCAAAAGGCCTCAGGTACGTCTGGGTTGAACCATGACTGTTGAGCTGAACAAGGCAGAGAGAGATCTGCCCCCAAAGTCAGACAGGCGAAACTCAGCAGCAAACTTGCTTGAGTGACATCCCTGATGACATAATCCCTGATTACATCACTCACTGATGACATCACAATTCCTTGAGTGACATCACTGATGACACCATCACCGATGACATCACAATCGCTCGAGTGACATCACCGATGACGTGTGCTGACCTTGCCGGCAAACATCCAAACTTCTTCATTGCTCATTTGTATTGGCCAGTAAAACTTTAGTATCTTTCTTATAGGCAGCTGTGTACAATACATCAAGACGATGTTGATCAGCTACCGCCATCTTCCAAGTCTCACATCCATACAAGAGCACTGAGATCATATTCGACAAAAAATATTTTCATCTTTGTTTCCCTGTGATATATCCTCCAGATCTTCAAACAATGCTATATGCACGATGCATTTCAATGTGGGCACGTGCAAACATGAAGCGGATCGATGCATGTTGCCTCTTTTTTCCGACCACGACCATTTCACACCAAGATAAAAACACAATATATTATTTCAGATACGACTAACAAACCTACTGTATGAAGTTGTTGCCTTTGGTTGCTTGGCAACGCCAAGTGCACCCGTAGCGTAACCGTCCAAGCGCACATGACAAACGTTGGTGTCACTGTCCACTCGGCGCTGCGCCTCGTGTTTTCCAAGCATTTTCGAGCGCTTTACATGTGAACAAATCGCCTCTAGTTCACATTCAATTTAGCTCCTTTGAAATACAGAAAGAGACGAGTCAGAACGAGAGAAACAAGCCGTCCTTTTCATCTCCCCCCTTTTCTCCCTTTCTTCCCCTCTGTCCCCAATGAGCAAGCATAATTGGATTTTATGCAAATTCCAGAAGTGATGTGATCGAGCGATTGATCTAAAGTGAGGTTCCTCTCTCCAGGTTTTTCTTTGCTCTTTCTCTTCCTCCCTTCATTTCTTTTTTTTCTCCTTTCTCTTATGTTCTCTCATTCTTCACCTCTCTTTTCTTCTTGCTCGCCGTGTTATTTCCCATGGAGTCTGGCAACAATATTAATTTACCACTTGTCGTCCTGAAGGACCCCCGTTTCGTTTACTGCTAATATGCCACCCCCCCAACTCACCCACCCACACTCCTCCTCTCTCCTTCTCCATCCCTCTCTCCTTTCATGTCTTTTATCCACTTTGAATTGTTTCTCTCTTTTTTCTTGTTCTCACCCATTCTCTCTCTCTCTCTATATATATTAGATTACGTTGCGTTACGTTACAGACACTTTTATCCAAAGGGACTTACAATAGTGGATTTTTGTCAACAGTAGTGAAATCAACAGACTACTAACACCAATTGGAAGGAATATGCAGCATTTGTCAATATTGAAGGAATAACTAGCATTAGTTACTAATAGAAAGATGTTAGTTCAAGAAGGGTCCAGGTGTAAGTTTGAAAAGCTGTGTTTTTGGTCATTTAGTGAACCTTGAGTCTGATGTACTGCCCTGTAGGGGGCAGTCTGATGGACTGCCCTGGAGGCCAGTACCAGTGTCTTGACTGTGATCCGTGCCTGAGATGGGAAGCCAGTGAAGGGACTGGAAGAGAGAATTTAGGTTGGTTGAAAACCAGCCGGGCTGCAGCGTTCTCTCCCTCTCTCTCTCTCTTTGGCTTTCTCTCTCTCTCTCTCTCTCTCTCTCTCTCTCTCCTGTTTTCCCTTTTACTTTCTCACCTCCCTCCTCGTCTCTATTCTCCTCCCCAGTTGAGTCTTCTCACTCTCTCCATCTCCTTATAATCATCTTTCATTGAAAATTCCCCCGGTGGTGTAGGCCATAATTACAGCCTCCACATGTTCCAGTGATACAGCTCAGAAAAAAATACCCACTGTAAATACTGTTCCCAAATGCAACAGCTCATATTATATTTGACATCATAACAATAATAAGAACAACAATAATAATAATAACAATAACAATAATAATAATAAATATAGCCGCAAGCGGCGATGCGGGGTCCAAGCTTCCGGTGAAAGTTTCAAAGTTTCAAAGTTTCAAAGTTTCAAAGTTTCAAAGTTTCAAAGTGTCAAAGTTTAAACATTTATCATTTCAAGACGGTTTCACGTATCCAAATTCTTTATACAACTTTAGATCAGGGAAGTCCAGAGATGACACAGAAAAAGTTTGGGCTCATTCGGGCAAATGGCCTAGGACGAGTTCGTTTTTTTTTTTGGAAAATCTAGCAGGCTTAAATGGGTGTGAGTAATGGGTCAATACGCAAAAGGGTCTGTTATAGCGCCACCATCTGGCCAATATGGCTAATTTTTTGTCTCTGAGCAGTGGGGCACATTTCCAACCTATGTGCAAGGTCTGGCTACTGTAGCCCTTACGGTTTTTGACGTGCATGCTGTTTTAGGGCAGAATAATAATA
>NC_139631.1:4063671-4073671 GCF_964638095.1 Poromitra crassiceps | reverse complement strand
CATGTCCCTGTGTGTGTGTGTGTGTGTGTGTGTGTGTGTGTGTGTTGTGTGTGTGCGCGTGGGTGTGCTTGTGTTTGTGTGTTGCCCTGCTGTTAAAGGGAAGATGTACTACCAGCTTTTAAAATAGTCACACACACACACACACACACACACACACACACACACACACACACACACACACACACACACACACACACACACAGAGAGCGAACTCTGGGGTGAATGACAGGGAAGCCTGGTAAATGCATTCAGTTTAAAGGGAGAGAGAGAGAGAGAATTACCATCATTGCAGCTCATTCGAGTTACATGGCCATTTATGACAAGCTCTCTCTCTCTCTCTCTCTCTCTCCCTGTGTGTGTGTGTGTGTGTGTGTGTGTGTGTGTATGTGTGTGTGAGAGAGAGAGAGAGAGAGAGAGAGAGAGACACACATTGTGTGCTCACATAAAGCGAGAGAGGGAGCAAGATATAAATTAAGAAGGAGAGGGAAGGAGAAAGTGTCAGTACGGTTGTTGTCATCGCTTGCTGGGTCAGCTGGTAATGTACAATGTATGGGAGCCATTGTCAAATAGTTTCTCTCTCACACACGCGCACACACACACACACACACACACACACACACACACACACACACACACACACACACACACACACACACACACACACACACACACACACACACACACACACAGGGTGTCAGTCAGACACATGCAAGCAGGTGGACAGGACAATAATGAGGTGGTAGCAGGGATGTTTAGCAGGAAGAGTCTGGTGACTGTGGCACAGTGTTTACCATCACGGCCCTGACATACTGTGTTTACCATCACGGCCGTGACAGTGTGTTTAACTCACTGCTAGCTTGCACTAGCACTACTAGCATACAAACTGAAGCACCACTGAGATGGACGAAAAACCTTGTATCTCCCGAGATTCAACTGCTGAAATGTAGAATTCTAATGCTTTTTTTGAATGTATTTATTCACCGTTATGATTCTGGTAGCTAATGGTTTTGGGGAAGCTGGTTTGTGCCCGGAGGCACCGGTTCTGGATGTCATTTGAGTGAGGAAAGTGTGTGACACTGCCCCCGAGCTCATGCCAGCATACAGTATAAACAAGCTGTCGACTGGGGGGGCGAAGGTCACTCATATCAGCCTCGTAGGCCTTCTTGTGTTGTAGTCATTATCTCGGGACATGTGAGGTTTTTTGTGGGCTTTAATATTTCATACTTGGTAAGGTAAGGTAAAGGTAAAGTCCCACTGATTGTCACACAATGTGTGAAATTTGTTCTCCGAATTTGACCCATCCCCTGGTGGAGCGGTGAGCGGCAGCGTGCGCCGCGCTCGGGAATCACATGGTGATTTAACCCCCCAATTCCAACCCTTTGATGCTGAGTGCCAAGCAGGGAGGCAAATGGGTCCCATTTTTATAGTCTTTAGTATGACTCGGCCGGGGATCGAACTCACGACCTCCCAGTCTCAGGGCAGACACTCAGACCACAAGGCCAGAGTGTGTGAAGGTGAGAGTGTGTGGCAACACAGAGTGGCAAACGTGGCAGTGAATCCATCAAAGTTAGCAGTCTGTTGTAGAAAATGGAAGTTCCATTCGCATTACCTAATCAATAAAAAAATATATAAAAATAAACTGATAAATATAATGAGGTCCAGTAAGAAGGATTATTACAACAACCAGTTGGAAAAGCACAAAAGCAACACGCAAGGCACATGGAAAGTACTGAACAGCATAATAAGAAAGGGTAAAGGAAAAATGGAATATCCAAATTACTTTACTAACAATAATCAACTAAATATAAACAAACTAAATGAAATTACAAATGAATTCAATGACTATTTTGTAAATGTTGGATCTAACTTAGCAAAGGATATTGTGGATCCATTAATAAAGGAGGGGATAGATGAGAATATTATCGTTTCAAATCGAGACACCATCTTCCTGAAAAGAATTGAGGAAAAAGAACTTGTGGATACTGTAAATAAATTCAAAAACAAAAAATCCACTGATTGCAACGATATTGACATGACACTAGTAAAACATATTATAGAGTTTATAGCAAAACCACTGACCCATATCTTCAACCAATCAATACTAACTGGCATATTCCCTGATAAAATGAAAATAGCAAAAGTGATTCCCATATACAAAAATTATAATAGACACTTATTCTCAAACTACAGACCAATTTCTCTCTTTCCTCAATTCTCTAAGATCTTAGAAAAACTCTTTGTTAGTAGACTGGATCATTTCATAGAAAAACACAGCTTACTAAGTGACAACCAATATGGCTTCTGAACTAACCGATCAATATCAATGGCAGTAATGAAACTCATAGAAGACATATCCACAGCAACAGACAATAAACAACACACCATAGGAGTATTCATAGATCTAAAAAAAGCATTTGACACAATTGACCACAAATTATTAATCAAAAAACTGGAACGGTATGGCATCAGAGGGGCAGCTAGCACATGGCTTAAAAACTATCTTGAAAATAGACTCCAGTATGTACAAATAAAAAATGAAAAATCCAACCTGAAGAGGGTCACATGTGGAGTACCACAGGGTTCCGTTCTGGGACCAAAATTATTTATTTTATATATAAATGATATTTGTGAAGTGTCTAAGCTGCTGAATTGTGTTTTGTTTGCAGACGACACAAATCTTTTTTGTTCCAGTAGCAATCTTGAACAACTTCTGGATACAGTGGAGACTGAGCTACAAACTCTAAAACGATGGTTCGACATTAACAAGCTGTCACTAAATTTAAACAAAACCAAATTCATAATATTCAGCAATAGTAAAATCAATAACCACATCCAAATCATGATAGATAATGTAACATTAGAAAGAGTAAATGAAAATAAATTCCTGGGAGTAATAATAGACCACAAACTAAACTGGAAATCACATATATTACATGTAAAAACTAAAATCTCAAAATCCATTGCAATACTCCACAAAACGAAACATATCCTTGACTCCAACTCACTACATACACTGTACCTCTCTCTTATAGTCCCCTATATGACCTACTGTGTGGAGGTTTGGGGAAACACCTATAAAACAAACACAAATCCAATTTTTATACAACAGAAGAGAGCCATAAGAATCATAAACAGAGCTGATTATAACGAACCATCAAATAAATTATTTATACAATCACATGCCCTCAAATTCAGAGACTTGGTGGACTTTCAAACGGCACAATTCATGTATAAAATCCAAAACAAAGAGCTCCCAGAATGCATCCAGAGGTTGTTCAGAACCAGAGAAAGCACTTATAACCTAAGAGGAATCTGCATGTTCACAACTACAAGAACAAAAACCAGAACAAATGCAATGCAAAGATGTATAACAGTTAAAGGAGTTAAATTATGGAATGGACTAGAAAATGAAATAAAAATGTGTAAAACAATAAACAAATTTAAAAAAATGTAAAAAAATCAGATTATTAACAAATATAAAACTCAAGATTGATATTTATATTATATTACATTATTATATTTAAACATATTATTACATTCATAGATATATAGAAATTTAGTTTGTGTATTTGACACTCTGTAAGTACAATTCATGTGTATATAGAATACCTGTATTTTGCTTAGTACTCATTATTATTGTTATTATCATTACTATCAATATTATATATCAAGAAAAAAGAAAAAAATAATAATAATAATAATAATAATAAAAAAAGAAAAAAAAAAAAGAAAAATGTAAAAAAATGTAAAAAGGGTAGGCGCTATAAGCGTTTGCTTCAGCCTACTCCTTTTCGGTCAGATCTTTTCAGGCTTGTATACACCCAACCAGCAATCACTGTTTGTTCTCTTATTTTGTTTTCTTGCTTTTCTTTAATCACAACTGTATTGAGCTGTACTTGTGAAATTGACCGAAATAAACTAAACTAAACTAAACTAAAATAAGCTATCATTGTAATTGCATACGCATAATTCATGGTATGACTTATTAGTGACATCTCACACATACAGATTCACACCAGTGGCATTGAGGATTTCTCCCCTTTGCTCAAGACAACAGCGATGTGATAGTGTTGGGAATCAAACTCAGAATCTGCAAACTTGGACCAAACTTAACAAACGTGAGCAAACCTCTGCTGCTGCGGTGATAAAAAATCAAAATGACCACTTCGTTTTAATTTAGTTCGATTTATTTGCACACATTAAAATCATATATATATCGTATTATTGAATCTCCCAAAATGTTGCCATGTTCCTTTAAAGTCATACTGTAGCAACAAGGTGTCATCCTGCTCTTTTGCTTCTTCCAATGTGACATGAAGGTGTTATGAAGGACTGCCAAGGGGCCCTTGAGCAAAGCATGACCTGCTTCAGAGGATGTGGTCAGAAAGACTCAGAAAGGTGTGAGTGAGTGGCAGTGAGTGAGTGTGAAGCGGAGCTCACATCAGAGCTCAACAAACCTTGCCTGGTTAAACACGTTGAAGATGAACTTTCTGTGGAAAGACAGAGTCAACAGATGCTGCCTATATTGTTGGTTCCTGAAGCACAGACTGAAGCCCATTTGGTCACTTCCGAGGTGATTATCTGACTAATTTGTAATTTTACTGGCAGACGTGCTGTTACGGACAATTACCCACTGTAACTCTGTCACAAACCAGCTTTTACAAACTCTTCAGCAGACTGTGGAGCCAGCGGCACTTTGGAGAAAACAATCTTGGTATAGAAGCATATATATATATATATATATATATATATATATATATATATATATATATATATATATATATATTTATTTGTTTATTTATTTTTCTTTAGGTACCACAATGATTTTGATTTTAAGTTCTCCCCATCCTTTTTTAAATCACTTTTCATTCACATCATAGGTTGAGGCCACGTCTCGTCATAGACGCTGGTTTAGCTGGCTCAGCCTGGCTGGGGGCGGGGTCAGGGTGGGGTAAAAACCCTCATTCTATCCATTCAGCAAAGTTAGAATTTAGCTGATAGCCCAGCCCAGGCAGACACGATCGGGGATTTAACCACCGCAGTAAACGCACATCTGAGCAGACGTCTTGTGTTCTGCTCTAGAACCCCCAAACCTGTAGTTTAGAGCCGCAGCACTGTCTTTTGGTGAGTCAGCCCATGAGATATATGGGCGGTTTTACCCCACTCGCGCGACAGCCGTTTAACATTTTGTGGGCGTTCCCAGACATGCGGACTGTCTCTATTTGGCCACATTTATATATAAAACCTGATCTATTGCTGTCATTATTCTCATTGAGTTTTTTCCCCCCATCCTGTCACATTGATGTGCCCTTGAGCCAGGCACTTAATCCCCCGTTGCCTCAGTGTGGCTGTTGAGTGGTTAACAGGGGAGTTTAATATGCATAAATGTTTACTGTAATAACACTATGTGCATGTGGAGCAGGGTGAGCTCAGTCAACTTACCCTATAACTAAATGAAGTTTAAAAATCCTACCACACCTGCAGAGACAGCCATTTAGCATAATTATGATTAAATATGCACACGTTAACAAAGCAGTTGTCAACCTAATAGGCTGCT
This sequence comes from Poromitra crassiceps, assembly GCF_964638095.1. Classification (NCBI taxonomy): domain Eukaryota; kingdom Metazoa; phylum Chordata; class Actinopteri; order Beryciformes; family Melamphaidae; genus Poromitra; species Poromitra crassiceps. Next base: position 4,068,114 of record NC_139631.1, on the reverse strand, counting down.
GTCAAACAGCCTCTGCGCTCAACCCATAATTATCCACAGATGTCAATCAGGAAGTGAGCACCAATCAAATCCTCACATCACTCTCTCACTTGGACAGGTTGCACCAAAGCCGTACAGATGGTGCACAAATCTGCACAAACAAGTTCAAAAGTAAGTCAACTTCACCCGTGCAAAATTCTCCGCAGCTAAAAGTTCTGAAGTATTTGTCAACACAGACGTACCCAGGTGACTGCATGCCTTGTTACTGCATGTCTTTTACGATTGTCAATGGTCTCTTCAGCCATCATGGCGGCTATCTCTGCTCAAGCTAACTAACTATATTCAATTCTTCTCCTGTTTATTCTCTAGACCACTGTTGCTGCTTCCAGAAACATCAAAACACATCACGCCAGGAAGGATGTTTTTCCCCCTCGAGAGAAAGACACTGGACAGAACATGTAAGAGCTTTGATTTCAGCCTGCCTCACTTGTGAAAACAAACACTTATTTCTATGAAAAGGTCGTGGATACAAATACTGTCATCAATTATATCCAACTGAAATGAAGTCAGATGGTCTGAACTGAGAAGGCAGAATACAATGCAATGCAGTGACATGACGTCCTCACTGTTTACAACTCCTTCCATTATACTCTCTTCCTCAATACTCATCTGACAAAGTGTCACTGTGATGACGAGCATTAGCTCACTCTGTGTGTGTGTGTGTGTGTGTGTGTGTGTGTGTGTGTGAGTGTGTGTGGGGTGTGTGTGTGTGTGTGTGTGTGAGTGTGTGTGTGTGTGTGAGTGTGTGTGTGTGTGTGTGTGTGGGGGTGTGTGTGTGTGAGTGAGTGTGTGTGCATGTGGGGTGTGTGAGTGTGTGTGTGTGTGTGTGTGTGTGTGTGTGTGTGTGCGTGTGTGTGTGTGTGTGTGCGTGTGTGTGTGTGTGTGTGTGTGAGTGAGTGTGTGTGCGTGTGGGGTGAGTGAGTGTGTGTGTGTGTTTGTGTGGGGGGGGTGAGTGCAGTAGCTGTCTGTGTGTCTTCAATTAATGTGCATACTGTAAGATATGTGAGTTTGTGCGAGTGTGTGTGTGTGTGTGTGTGTGTGTGTGTGTGTGTGTGTGTGTGTGAGTGAGAGAGAGAGAGAGAGAGTTAGGGAGTGGAGAGAACAGCCCCTGTGGAATAGCAATCAGCAGTACAAAACGAGAGATGAAAAAAGAAAAGCGAAGATGAATAGCTGTTGATATAACACACAGAGAGAGAGAGAGAGAGGGAGAGAGAGGGATGTTGACGGCACTAATTAAAATCCCGCCCATTAGCTTGGTGTTAATTGGATGATTTATTCTCCCGGGGGACTGACTGACAATCAAACGATGCTGTTGGCGGTATTCAAATGGAAAAGGGGTATTATCATGCTTGTGATGTGAGGGGTGGCTAAATGAAATTTGCTGTAGTTTTGATACCGCTAATTGGCACAACTCAGCCAATCGGAATCACTTGATCACCAAATACAGCAAATGCACAGGGATTTGTTTTGGTCGGATTGCAGGGCTTCAACATGAGTTCATAGTGTAACACAGAGGCGGGCTGATTTAACAGTATCTCATGTTTCATTACTGTAGTCTTCTGTCCTCTTTATTGATATTTTGCACCACTATACCATTTACACCTGCCACTAATATGAGTTTTCTGTGATCAGATTGCAATCGGATTGCGATCTGACATGGCCAAACCACCTCCGAAGGTGGTCACGGATGCATTGTGACCACATTGGACACACAAAGTGTAAATGCAATGTGTCCTCTCTAATCACATACAGCGACAGTCATCTCTGTTTTTCTGCCGCTCTACACTATGGAGCTTGCCTGAACTGATCACAATCGGATCTCAGTGGACACTGGGGACACATATTAATACCAGGTGTAAATTTAATCAGGTTAATGTGGTCAAGCACTATCCGATTGCAATCTGATCACAGAAAACGCATGTTAGTGCCAGGTGTAAATGGCCTCCTAGACTACAGTATATGGAAACACCCTCTTGATGCACAAGTGCTGCACTGCACTGTGGCTCCATCTCTGAGAGGAATTTAGAAGAACATTTTTAAATGTGGTTCCCAATTGTCGGCACATCAGAATACTCAAATACTGGTATGGCAAGTCTTAATAGTATGTATTACTGTATGTCCATTGCACATGCTTTCTATACTTATACATCTATTTTGGAGAAGAGTGGGAAAAAACTACCTCATATCTAAAAAATATCCATGAGGATCCAGCTGATTTTTTCCCCATCCAAGGATTTAAATGATGACATACGATCCATCAAAATGATTCACTTCTACAAAGAAGGGGGAGGGGAGGAGGGGCTGCAGGCAGTCGCAGGATCGATACAGGAAGAGGGACTTGTAAACATTAGATTAGATTAGATTAAAGTACATTAGATTAGACTAGGGTAGATACATGTACATTCTAAACATTTAATGACCTGCAGGGAAATTGGGTCGTTTAATAGGATAGACAGCAAAGACAAATAAGGGTATGCCCGTGCAAAAGATACTAAATGTAAAAAAATATCCTGTCAAATTGGTGGCATTTTGAGCAGGTGTGTCCTAAGAGCTCAGTTCCACCAATCAAAAAAGTACTGCTACATTCATACGAGAGTGGATCCGGCTCAGCTGGTTTGGTCCAGGTCCAATTTTGAAACAATTAAAACCCTATAAGTCAATCCTGGGGCCGGTTGCACCAACTGGTCTTAACTATGCCTGGTCGTAACTCCTACGTCGGTCTTAGTTAAGACCAGTCTTTAGAGTGGATTTACGCCTGTTGCACCAACACGGCTTATGTCTGGTCTTAACTATGCTGGTCGTAGCAATGCGCGTCCATGTGAATTGCCAGGGAATGCACCCTGATTGGATGATGTTGCAAAAAATGTGCCTCGCGACCTGCTTGGAGCACTGTGCCACTACGCTCTCTCAGCCACTACTGTAAAACACCCTACCTCCTCTCACCCTCCCTCGCTCCGGGGGGAAATGGCGGCGATTGAGCCAGAAAGACAGTCTGAATGAAATTGAATGTAACGTTCCCAATTCTATGTATTAAATTCTAAAAAATTAACGGCAACATTTTGGAAGGCTAAACCACACAACTAGCTCGTTGTAATCTAACATCATGCTTCAAAAGATTGAGAACTGGCTGTGTTACGATGATGAGGGTAAGGACTCAAAACGGTCTCCGCTGATAAGACACGGAGATCTCTGTTACAGGCAGGCGCTACGCCTCCTCCTGACCAGGCGTAGGAGTTACGCCTGGGCGTAGTGAAAAGAAGGCTTAAGCCGTCTTGGTGCAACCGGCGTAGCTGTTAGGTCGTAAAGTTACGACCAACTTAGCTTAAGACCAGTGTAAGACCAGTTGGTGCAACCGGCCCCAGGTGATTAAAGGGATGTTTTGGATGATTTGAAGTGGGGTTGTATGAGGTACCGACATGGAAGCGACTACTGAGCTGCTGTGAGTGGGGCCATGCAGCACCAAAACGTATTGTAACGTAGCGTGTGGCTAACGTGCAGAAAGAAGGAAGACTGGAAACGATTCTTCTTTTGAACTCAACGGAGCCGGATTTATTCCCTGCCGCAGCTCACAAGCTACTATTATATGTTACAGACCCGTTCACTACACGCTCTTAGATCACTGACAGCTAACGTTAGCGTGACGTGCCTCTTAGCCCATTGATACCTGATGCAGCATTTGTGTGTGTATCCCTTTAAGACCGCCAACCGCGTGACGCGGTTCGTGGTCTTAAAGGGATACACATACAAATGAGGGATATACATGCAAATGCTGCATCAGGTATCAATGGGTTAACTTGCCGCAACAACAACAACCAACCTGTGTAACCCCATAAGTCTTCCCCCTGTGCACTTCCTGTCCCCATTCCTACCTGGCTGATACCCTTACGGACAGCACCTCCCTCCAACTAGAAATCAGGAAGACATGAACGTCCGTAACACCCATTCCCCAATCCCACAAGTCCATATCCCACTGTTACAGTATGTTGGCATAAAATAAGGCCCACGTAATGAGAATCTATCCGTTTAAAAGTGTATGTTATAATAACTTTTTCAGCACTTTAATTTGCCATCAAACAGCCCTTTCGTTTGGCACTAGATTTTCTCAACCATATAACTTAGAAGCATGCCGCGCACTCTAAGTGTTGTCTCTGCTTCTCCAAAGCATGCAGACCACATTCTACACTACAGTAGCTAGAGTATTGATACGTACTTCATACACCCCCAACCTCAAAGAATCCCAACTGTCCCTTTCAATTGAGCACTTTTGCCAGCATTACATTTACATTAGTGTGAGTTGGGTGACTAGATACATGTAGGACATTCACCAACACACGCACACGCACACGCACACACACGCACGCGCGCGCACGCACACACACGCACACACACACACAGAGGCCGGCG
>NC_139631.1:4053671-4058671 GCF_964638095.1 Poromitra crassiceps | reverse complement strand
GTGGATGTGCTTCTGGTGTGTGGCTGAAGGCTGACTTCAAAAAGCAATGTTTTAGTTTTTTGCTTTCCCAGTTTGCCACAGTCGAGGGAATACAATACGATACGATACGATACGATACAATACCGTCAGTCAGTCAGTCAGTCAGTCAGTCATTCATTCAGTCAGTCTAATGGTTCGTCAGATGGCCTCAAGAGGCTGTTTTGACTGTGAGATATACGAGTTTCCCGTAGAGAGGCGCAAAATCAAAAGTTCTTTACTTCCGCCACACCGCCACCTACTGCACCGGAGTGCGTAGTATAATGATGATGACATAAAGCAGGGGCTTTCAAAGTCTGACACTGTGGACCTCCGAGAGGAAAGCAACTAGAAAATGGCAAAATGTATTGAACGCTGCCTATTCTCCACCTCTCTACGTTTACCATGTCTCATAAAACGGAGTTCCAGTCCTCGATTGGCTGAGCCGGGTTCGAAGCCTTTCTAAAATAAAACTCTATAAACACACAGTATGTGACTGCATCACAGTATTACTCCACACAACAGTGTCTCTGTGTTGCTGCGTCTACGTGGGTACATCACATTTCTCTTAATTGCACGCACGTGTGTTTTGCGTGGTACGTAGCCACTCTGCTTATGTTGCAACTGAAGGACTCCATTGCTTGGCAGAAGATCATTTCAATAATAATAATAACAATAATAATAATAATAACAATAATAATATAGATTTTTTTTGTTAGTAAACCATTTTAAAAAAGCAATAAGCCCTGTGATTTGAACCACTGTGGTTTTACAACAGCTAAGGGCTGCTGCTAAGGCGCGTATTGCTCAAACTACACCAGTGTTTCTTTAACTGTGGGCTAGGGCCCAAAATGGCCTATTTTCTGCTGGGTGGTCCAGACATTACAGTACAAAAGAGTAATATGTTTTCATGAGCCTTGGACCCGGGGTGACAAAGGCTAACTTCAGACAGGAAATAGTTTAAAAAGCCCTGTTCTAACCTATTCCACTTTGGACAACTTCATCAATCACAAGGAAACGGCAAAGTTAAAAACAAAACAAAACAACGAGCATTGAGTAAAAGGCCTCTCTCTCTCTCTCCCTCTCCCTCTCCTCTCCTCCCCTTATCTCTTAGTTATATCCCCTCTTCTTTCTCTTCTCTCTCTGCCTGCCCTCCGCCCGCACACACTTCCCTCTCCTCCACCCTCTCTCCGTCATGAGCGCAGGCTTGTTCCAGTCTGCTGCTCATCTCTTATCACGGCTCAGAGCAAATAAAGAAACAGTGAGTCTGACAGAGCAATCAGGCCCACAACAGAACACAGGCGGAGTTTTTACTCTTCCGTTTGTCTGTCTGAAACAAAATGAAGCCGGCAGGGGCCACTGGCTTACACCGGGGGACAGCTTGTCGCAGATAATGCTCTCATTTGGGGGGAAATTGACCCTGGGTTGCTGAATCCACAACGAGATAACTGGCTAGAATGCATGTAGGACTTTATATTGAAACGAGAGAGAGAGAGAGAGAGAGAGAGAAATGAAAGAGAGGAAAGGAGAAGAATAGCATTCTGGTGGAGTCACAGAAGGTGGAGGGAAAACATTTACGTTCCAAAAGTCATAAAAGTTATTCCCGTTTGTGAAGATTATCATGCTGAAGCCAAAACTCTTGTTATAGTGCAATCAATAATTTTACTATAACAATAGCCACAGCCACCTTATTTATTTTATGGATTTAAGTGAAATCACCATTCTAAAACCCCGTTCACTTTTTGCCTGGCGAACCCGGAAGTATACTTCAGTTCTTTGGCAGCCGGCTGGCAGCACCAGCTGAAGATGGCTGCCACTGTATCCGTGGTGCCAAGCAACAAATAGCTGAGCATCAAAGATCATGAGGACATCATATTTCACAGGCACTTCTCTCTCTCATGGTTTCATATCTTCCTGATCACCACAATGTATTTGTGGAGTATATATAGGCCTATCTCAAGGTTCCATCCTTGGTTGTTTTATATGCGTTGCCTTCATGTTCATTATGTCACAGCACCGCAGGCCCGTCGTTATTGTCATTATTGTCGTGTAGCGGCCTGGGAGAACCCTTCATGTCGCTGCTACACAGTGTTGGTAATGAGCCAAAGAAGGTCGGAAATGAGTTTTGCATTCTGAGATTTTAAGTGATTTGGTTACTTTCATCTCCATAGTACATCATGGTGAATAGTTATTTTCATAAAAGAAAAGGCAAAGTCTTCCTTTTTTATGCTTTTTTTTGGTGGAATGCCACTGTAGAAAATAGAATGTCGTGGACTGTTTAAAGCCATTTTTTTTCTCATGTTTTCCTTTCAGACACAAGCGGTTAAAATACTCATAACTTTCGATCACAGTCATTCAAAAAGTTACATAGGGGAGAGTTGATGTCATGTGATTTTTGTTTTTGCAGAGCACCACACATATTGTTGTGCATTCGACTTGCTGGTCTAGAGGCTTCCAACGGCCTCGGTTGCTTTGAACATTTGAGTTAAGAAGGAAAGAAAGGTTTGCCACAGCTTAATGAGTTAGGGTGGAGCTTCTGTTGATGTAGCCACGCTAGCATCTCCGTTCCAACCGTCCTCTGGTCAACCCGTTCTCCTGGTGCTTCTAGTGGCGCAACCTTGTAAGCTCCACCCAATGTCACCATGGCAACCCATTAGAAAACAATATGGCAGCTCTTTACGCAACACTATTATGACAGTACGTAGCTGTAAAATCATGTTACTACCACTAATAATATTAAATATAGTTGTAATAGTATTATTTGTGTTTGTGTGTGTGTGCGTGCGCGTTAGTCTCACACATGCAAGTCTGTGATATTCATCTAATGTGAGGGGTGGTGTGCATGTGTAGTGTGTGTGTTTGTGTGCGCGGATGCATGTAAATATTTCCACAAGCGAGTGTGTGTGTGTGTAGTGAGAGAGATGTGCATGCATATGCCTGGCAGCCGTGTATGTGATATTTAACTAGCGGAATGGTTGCAGTCGGGGGTGTTTGGTTAAGCGGTCGGAGCGTGCCTGCGGGGGACTCCAGGGCCTCCACCCCTGTGATCCCACTGCACCGGTGCCACCAGGACGCTCCAGAATGTCAAACATCCAATGTACTGAAGAAACCTCATATATCCATCAGGACGAGATACCATCAACTGGTCTTTTTTTTCATCCCGACGCCTGTTCTGCCATCGAAACGGCAAATATGGGTTGCTTTTACGCCCAAGTCATGACACATTTGCTATATCAATTATCATTTAAATAAAATAAAATAATAATAATAATAATAATAATACATAATGCTGAATTGGAGATATGAGTTTTGTGCAGCCTAGTCTATCAGTATTCAGACAAAGCGAAACGAGCCCAGACCAGGACAAAATATTAAACACTCCACATTCCCCCTCAGCCGGCTGTTATGAAGAGGGAAAATGTCACTTTAGAAGTCACATTATACAGCCTGATTCAAAGGGGGAACATTTTATATACATTATTTATACTCTGCGTATTATTAAATAGCTTTCCTGTTTCCAGGTACACTTTAGTTCTGGAAATGTGACAATTGAGCAGAGTATAATTCATATTATTATTTGAGTATTTTCCCAAAATATGACCATACTGTCGTTTAGAATGCGAGCCCATGGGGACATCTCTTCTAGAGGACTAGGGAAGGGAAAACATGGACGATATTTATCCAGAAAAGGCTGATTGAGCACAAGGTCACACTCAGTCACACACAGTCACACCTGCATGGGAGCTGGATCACAGTCAGGCGCGGACTGCATAATCGGGCACGTCGGGCAAATGCCCGGGGGCCTGGCCTGGCCTGCAATTTTTTTTTTTTTTTTTTTTTGTGCCCGCAGTCAGGCCAGTCACTGAACAGCAGGCCAGGCGCCGCTTACTGGTTTACTAGTGGTTTTATTACTTTATTAGTTAGTCTGAAGTAATAATTACACTTCAGGGTTAAAGTGGGTGCATCTCATTGTAAAATTGGACTCAGTGGAATAGTTTCAGTCGGCCTGAAAGGAAATCCCTTTCCGCTCCCTGCGTGTCGCTCTCAAATGCCTCGCCGCTGTGAAACAACAACAACTCTAGCTAGCAAGCTAGCAACCTACACACTGACAATGGCAAGTTTTGATGCAGATTTGGATTGTGCAATAAAGCCGCCCTGCTTGGTACTTTCAGTGGATGGTTGTAAAGATAACGGAACATTTGTTTTTCGCTATAAAAAAAGAGAGAGAGTAAAGAGGAGCCAGACAGAAACGGAGATAGTTTGGCAAGTGAGACGGAGACTGGGATAGATTATTTTTTACTTTTGCAATATGTTTCAGGTTCATGGCAGAATATTCGGTTGTCACTTTGAATCCCAGATATAATTATTTCCATTGTGTGAATGGAAACAGGTGTTTTGAGGGCCGCCGACGGAAATGCGAAACGGGCGACAGCGAGGAAGACGAGCAGAGGAAGAAAGGACAAAGTGAAAACGAAACAGCACAAAAGATGAAATGGAACCGCCGGGGAAGAAAAGAGAGCAAGAAAGAGCACGAAAGAGCAGCGATGATTGAGAGACATTTCCATTTAGATGGGAGGGCAGAGTCTTTTTGTGAGGGAGAGGGAAAGCGTTTTCATGTGAATCACTCTGCAAAGTCATCATGGTAAAATAGAGCTCGCATTTCACATCTGCATGAGTTTGGATCAGAACTTTGAAAGAGTGCGTCATCAAAAGTTTCCCGAACCTTCGGACTCCTGACCCTGCTGGTCAGACATCAAAAAGAAGCAGTATTACGCCATCTTGTTCCGAGAGCGAGAGAGAGATGTGAAATTGAGGCGATTATTTCATCTTTGTGTCATGAACGTGTGTGTGTGTGTGTGTGTATGTGTGTGTGTGTGTGTGAGCGTGCGTGCGTGCATGATTGTATGGAATCACCTTCTTGCTTTGTGGTTAACCCGCAATTTCAGTATTTTTAACATTTCTGGTCATTATGTTCGCATGCTCAA
>NC_139631.1:4043671-4048671 GCF_964638095.1 Poromitra crassiceps | reverse complement strand
GGAAGGGGGGGGGGGGGGGGGGGAGGCGATAGCGCGGGACGTCTTCGCTCTACGCCTCCTCCTCCCCTCCTCAGGCCCACCCAGGCTTTCTTATCAAAGCTCTTAGAAGAAAAGCGGCACTCCGCGCTCCATTCGCTTCCATACCTCTCTCGCCGCGCGTCCCCGTCTGCTCTGTTTTGCTTTGTCTCTGCCTTTCTCCAAATTGAAATGAAGTTGTAATAGTGCTTGCATCAACGTTTTCTCACACTCACACACACACGCACACACACACACACACACCTCCCACTTTCTCTTTCTCTCAAAAGGAGGTTGTACTGGTGCTTGATTATACTGTACAATTTCTCCTTTTGTCGGTTCTAAACATTGACCGACAGATTCTTTCGCTCTCTGTTTCAGTACACATAAGCATAATTTCTTATTCAATTGTTCCCTCTCCACTCTTGATGAAGTTTTATTGATGGTACTGTATGCATGTGTGTGTGTGTGTTTGTCCGTCTGTGTGTGTGTGTGTGTGTGTGTGTGTGCGTGTGTACGTACTGTGTCTGAGTTTTACACCTTTGGGCTGAGGACATTATATTCCTCATCAACTGGACAGTGAAATTGGGTTGAGCAGTATCAAATTGGTACAATATGCGTGTCATCTCAGCAGGACACAGAGAGGATGTTTTTGTTTGGTAGCAGAGAGCCATTGCTGGTGAACAACTGTAAACGCTTTGCTCTCTGTCTTGGTGTGAGACTCCCGGAGTTTTGCGGGATGCCCCGTGGAGCGGCCTAGCTTTAGGACACGGAGGGCGGAGAGAGAGGAGGAACGATGGAGAGGGAGAGAAGAAAATATGGCAGGAGCCGCATGATTAAGAAAACACAAGTGTGAGCGATCATCTGAGGTCAACAGACTGGAGATATGGCAACGAGGATGGATGGAGCATGGAAAGGAGAGAGAGGGGGGGGGTGCAATAAAGAGAGAGAGAGAGAGAGACAAGTCGGGAGAGGGAGCAAGAAGCAGATTATCATTAAGGTGTAAAAAAACAAAAAAACATTTGCAAATAGGCTACTCAAACTGCAGGCCTATAGAGACACTGCGGAGCGCAACATAATTCAAAAACCACGGCCAGAACGGGGGGAAACAAAAATTCTCCCACCAATCCTGGCGTTCTCCTATGTCACGTGTTGCACACAAAGATCATATATACGGAAGGTGAACACTCCAACTTACTTCCTTGAGAGCTAGATCCACATTTTTCTTCTCGCCAATTCTCAATGGTTTTTTTTTTACATTTGTTGTCTGCGCAGCCCACCACACAACAGCTTTGAGCTATGTTTAATTCAAGGAAAATGACGCTGGTTGATGGGTGTGAATGGAGTGTTTTCCCCTGTGATGGGCGTGGCCTATTTCATGCAGTGCCTCTATATATAGGAACATTATCTTGTTGTGTGTTGTCTTTTTGATAACATCATAGGGTTAGGGTTATGTGAGTGCATGAAAAGCATAAACAGAGACATATCTAGTTGAGATGATTAACATCCACTCATGCAGACAGAGGCAGCCAGTAAAACAGGCAGCTAAAGGATGAAGCTTTAATTCACAGAGGTGTAACTTGCAGCTTCAGGATACTGCTATATAACCCTGATCCAGATTACTATGTAAGTGTATAAAGTCACTATAAAAAGCAATTGTATAGCTGCATATTCAGGTCATGTGAGCTCTGACCCTAGCACATAATTATAACTGATAAAAATATAGAATTATAAAAGCACTATTAAAGTTGAGAGGGGGAAATGGACTACTTCAACTTGCAATCACATAAGAGAAGAGACCATCAAAATGGAGGCAAATTAAACAGCTATATGCCAAGTGCACGCTCTCATCTCAATGGTGTGTTTTCTCTTCCCTATGTGATATTTGTAGGAGAGCATGGAAGTGATTGTGTGTAGACCACACTGGTATATTGTGGCTTCTGGGCACATTTGGATCTGTCCATAAAGTTTATTTTTTGATGTTTTAGTGGAAGCTGAAATCACATGGATTGTAGTGGTTCATAATGTTCTATAAGCAGCGGTTTTCAAAGTGTGAGGCGTGCCTCCCCTGCAGGGGGCGCGAGCCAACTTCAGGGGAGGCACGACGTGACGCGGAAAAATCAATGAGAAGTAAATGTGCAGCCAACTTGGCCATGCTGGCTGCACAGCGGCTGCGCAGCTTCCACCACGCGAATCAGCCGGAGGCGGAGCTCCCGCAGTCTGGCAGGCTGCCTCTGAGGCAAGCTCAGAGGAGAAACCAGGAAGAAGGAAATCAAAAAAAAAATTAAACCTGTGTTTCACAAATCCGATCGCGGCAGTTCTTTGTATGTACATCAAACACATTATGCTCATGTTTTTGTATCTGTTGGGGAGCTATTTCAGACACATTTTACAAGATTGATGGGGCTGGAGAACTGTCTGTCCGTGCTGCTGGCCAGCCTGGCTGCAGACGTTTTAGGAGATATATGTGGCCTCTAAAGGCTCGAGTCCAACTATTATAAAGGTTATGGACATTTTTCCAATCATGTGTGTGTAATCATGTTTCTTATCATGATGTCGGGGGATTTAATATAGAAAAATTGATTTATTCTATTATGCAAATCCAATGAGTCCTCTGTCAGTTTTTAGCTCTTTTTGTAACTTAACCTGTCGCTTAATGCACTTTTAATGCTCTTTCTTAAAGTTCTGCTGTGATGTTTTTAAATGCCTATTTTATTCTGTTCTTTTATTCTTTTATTTTCTTGTGTCAACCATTTTATGTGAAGCACTTTGAATTGCCCTGTGTATGAAATGTGCTATACAAATAAACTTGACTTGACGTGACGTGACAGTCCATAGTCAAGGGGTTGAACATGCAGAGAACGCAACATGTACACGTGATACACTGAACGGGGTGGGTATCCCACTAGTTATAATAAAGATGTGTTAAAAAAGCTGTCTATATGTTCTCTGAGGGGAGGCTCAGTCTCCCACACTTTGAAAACCCCTGTTCTATAGAGTATTTCTTGTGTTGATTCAATGTCACAGTGGGATCCTATGTGTTTGCATTAAAACTTAAGAGGCGACCAGGCAGACGGAGCGTTTGATAGACAGCCACACACAGACCAACAGCCAGATGGCCAGACAGCCATGCAGGTGGAGATCCTAAGCCCTATACTTAGACAGGGTTAGGTGATGGATGTAAGTGGTATTGATTCTGGCCTGGCCACATACTGTCCTCTGTGTATTGAGAAGATCTGCCATGTCCTGACACCTCCCATTCCTGCAGATCTGCTCTTGGCTCTGAAGCCGGCTGACACCAGAGACACCGTGCAGGCAAGAAGAGAGCCACAAAGCTGGCAGGAATTTGGGAGGGAGGAGTGGAGGATGTGGGAGGGAGGGGATGGAAGTGGAGGTGATGGAGAGAGAGAGAGAGAGAGGGAGGGAGAGAGAGAGAGAGAGAGAGAGAGAGACAGAGACCCCGGCAACCAGAGGTCCCCACAGAAGACAAGATAACAAATGAATACCATTAATACCTATTAAAAAAATCATGGTCTTCCCCTACTCATTCAGGCTATGGGCTTCTTTTGTGATTGTGCCATTTTAAGCTAAGTTTACTTTGTGTCTACAGAGTGAAATAACCATCATCATCATCATCATCCAAATCTACCTATGTACAGGGGGGGGGGGAGGCGTCCTTGCATGCTTGCTCAGCCCAACTTGAAGGTAGTATAGGATGGATTAAAAAGGGTAAGGGTTGGGGATGGATTGAGGGGGCCCCATGGCTACCTTTGCTCTGGCTGGGCCCCTAAATCACTAAGTCTACCAGTGGGAAAGGGAAGCAGTGGAGGAGAAAAGAAGAGACAGTGGAGGAGAGGAGAAGAGAGGGTGGGAGGCTCTGTTTTGCTACTCTCTCTACCAACAGCTTCATAGTGCCAAGTCACGAAAGCTCTGACTTTGTTGTGAACGCCCGGCGTCTTTTCCAGGAGAGACTCTGCTGGTGCACAGGAAGTGAGGTGTTTCATGTTTCCCACAGCAGGAGCAGCAACAACAACAACAACAACAACAACAACAACAACAACAACAACAGTTGAAGAGGAGCCGGGTGTTTAGCTTCAGCAGCGACGTGCCACCATGGCTGAACAGAGAAAGAAGCGAGCGCCACCTACAGAAACTCACACGTCATCAACAGAAACTCCAGTGCTGGAGACGTGGTTTGACTGACAGCCAGGTTATCACTAAAGACAAACAAAGAAAGAAACAAAGAAACAAATAAACACGGTTTGTGTCTATGTCTCAGGATGATCCAGTCAGGGTTGAGAAGAAGTCCCTTGACACTCAGTGCAGTTAGCAAGCCTCTGTGGTTTCACTGAGCAGCATGACTCTGCTTCTTCTCGTAGCCTCTGATACTGCGGTCGATGGGTCTTTGCCTCAGCAAGTCTTCCAGCTTGTTATCGTCTTCTGGCACTAAAGCCACCTCACACTGGCCACGGTCAAACTGCCCTTCAACACCCTGTTGGCTTTCTTTCTAAGCTATTGTGTGAACTCTCACATTCGCCTCGACTCGACTCCATTCACACATACATTTGTAGGTTTAGGTGAGATGTTGTGGGCTAAGACAGGGGACACACACAGTTGGGGGTGATAGGGTTGAATCTAGCAAACAGTTTTTGCTGATCACCACTCCCGTCCCGTCCAAACCAAGCCTCGTTTACTTCACCATGATTGCTGCACTACTGCGTTTAGGCTCCATCTCTAGGAAGAGTTGTTTGGGAACAATCAAGTTTTGTTTTCTTTCCAGAGTTTTAAGATACAATAAAACACATTTAACCTCATTGACTTGGGCTCTGATTGCAAGTTGCATTCGTGCAATGCAAAGAAGAGGAACAAATAGACCACAGTTCAGGCTCAGTTCAGCGAGACGTACTTTTAAATTTTTTAAATGAAAGGCAATGACGGTTAATGCTTTGACTTGCACTTTCCAATGCTTTTCAGTTGCCAATGTC
>NC_139631.1:4031171-4038671 GCF_964638095.1 Poromitra crassiceps | reverse complement strand
TTTTTGACCAGGACTAGCCAAGCGAGACCATAGATTCCACTCCTTGCTTAGTGAAACACAGAGCAGGCACACTGTCCATCAATCGCTCTCTCTGCTTTCCTCTTTCTTTCGTTGTCCATCACTCACCATTCCTCTCTTTCCCTGGACAGGACTTAGGGCCATATAGTCAGGCTCACTGTGTTTTGTTGCTGGACATTTGCAAAATTATACATTTCTGGAATCGTCGGAGCATGGAGAGTCTGAAAACCAATGTTGGCATTTGCACGTAGACGGCCGGCATGACCGCCATTTTGGATTTTCAAAATGGCCACTATAAAATACATATTTTTCTCTCTGCTACCAGCCTCTCTCTTCTCTACCTCATCCCTCCATTTCTCCTACATCTCCCTTCTCTGCCCTACCCCTTCCCTGTGTACACCTACTCTCTCTCTCACACGCACACACGCACACACACACACACACACACACACACACACACACACACACACACACACACAGCCTCTCTCCTCTAACTCCATCCTTCATATACCTCCCTCCCTTTATCCCCTATCTATACTTTCTCTCTCTCTCCCCCACTTGTCTGTTCTGTGCTTGCCTCTCTACTCTCCTCCTAACCTGCTCTCTCTCTCTCTCTCTGTGTCTCTCTCTCTCTCTCTCTCTCTCTCTCTCTCTCTCTCTCTCTGTGTCTCTCTCTCTCTGAGCTCCACGCTAATCATGCACTAGACAGTTCCACGGTCCCCCAATTCCACTTCAAAGGGCAGCCATTTCCTCGTTGTCTGTAAGAGGACCTGTCAGCCCTGCCTGCCATACCTACCACAAGAGAGAGAGAGAGAGAGAGAGAGAGAGAGAGGGAGAGAGGAGAGAGAGAGAGGGAAAGAGAGGAGAGAGAGAGAGAGGGAGAGAGAGGGAGAGATAGAGGGAGAGAGAGGGAGAGATAGAGGGAGAGAGGGGGAGAGAGAGGGAGAGAGAGAGAGAGGGAGAGAGAGAGAGAGAGAGGTGCAGAAGACAGAAGGAAAGGATGTCACGAAGCAAGAGAGAAAAAGAGAGACAGAAAGTTGAGAGGAGGGTCGTCGAGGAGAGCGTACTAAGTATTTGTGTGTGTGTGTGTGTGTGTGTGTGTGTGTGCATGTGCATCTGTGTGTGTGCATGTGCATCTGTGTGTGTGCATGTGTGTGTGTGTCAGTTAGGAAGAGCACACGTCAGCGCTCTGCCACCCTGAGAGTTGGTGTGGTAAAAAAAGAAAAGAAAGACAAGAATAAAAAAAAAACAGAAAAGGCACTCGGGAACATTTCTACGCTTTCAGAATAAAAGCGTCACCTTGCGATTTCTATTTGAACTTCTCTGCCGCTTTGCCGCCCTCTTCTTCTCTCCCTCTCACGTCTCCTCCTCTGTGGCTTTTCCGGCCCGCAGGTGCAGGACGACGCACACGGGCCGAGCGAGAGGAGAGAGCGAGCGGCGCGCCGTCCGTTTCCACCTCCGTCTCGCTTTCGCAGCGTGAATTAAAGTTGCATTCCGCCGCATGCCGCCATTGTTGCGAGTAATAAGAAAAAGTTATCTTCAAAGGGCTTCGGCTTGTGAGAGAGAGGAGAGAGAGCCTGGGGGAGACGCGGGGAGTCGGGTGGGGGTGGTGTGTGTGTGTGGGGGTGTGTGTGGGGGGGTGGGGTGTGTGTGTGTGTGTGTGTGTGTGTGTGTGTGTGTGTGTGGGGGGGGGGGGGTGGTGGTGGGGGGGCACCCAGTCGCCCTAATGCGTGAAATTACACCTGCACCATCCCATCTGTACACCTCCAATATCTGTGTGTGTGTGTGTGTGTGTGTCACATTTGCATATGTCTGTATGTGTTTGTCTGTACAAGCGTTAATGTGTATAGCACACACACACGCACACACACACACACACACACACACACACACACACACACACACACACACACACACACACACACACACACACACACACACACACACACACACACACACACACACACACACACACACACACACACACACTCCCTGCCCTTGCCTCCCCCTTGTAGCGAGCGCTGTCCAAAACGATGTTTCTGCTAACGCGGTGCACAACACGATATTCTTATTAACAGTTCCAGTTCCTATTAGCAGTCAGTGCCTGATAGCAAGTTAATTAACTCACTGGCCTCCTCCTCCCCTGGCTATCAGCGCACAGGTAGCCTTTCATGTTCCCACTGAGAGATAGAGGGAGAGAGGGAGAGAGAGAGGGGAGGGAGGGAAGGAGAGAGGGAGGGAAGGAGGGTGGGCAGGAGGGAAGGAGAGAGGGAGGGAAGGAGACAGAGAGATGGAGGACAGTCAAGAGCAAAGGCAGGTGCGAAGAGAGGCGTAGATGCAGGTCGGCAGAGGCAGGAGAGAGAGAGAGGGAAGAGAGAAGAGAGGAAGAGAGAGTTGGCGGGTGAGGAAGAGAAAGTATATATATATATATATATATATCCAACATCAGAATAGACGATGTTAGACAGGGGTCTTTGCTGTCTCTTGCAGCAGGTTGAGACATACAGTAAAGCACAAAATGTAATTGAGCTGAACTCAACTCACCTTCAGAGAAGTACTGTACTGTTACATTGCTGACATTTTACTAAGTACAAGTAAAATTTGCAAAATTAGCAAACATTGTATCAAAATACTCATTTTGATGTTAAGATTACATAATAGTGAAGCTGTAAAGCATTACTCAAAATGTGAACGTTACAACGAGGGCTTTATTTTGAAAGAGCTAAAGCGGACGACCTACTTACATTCTGGCTGACTTGACGCAGTCTATGCGCCTGGGGCTGGGCTGTGTGGGCATGACGAGAGACAATTTTTTCTCTCAGCATATTCGGTCAATGTAAATTAATAAACTGTAAAATTTCAGGCTGTGGGAATCACTGAATCTCACTGACTCACGCTGGAAAAGGGGCGGCAACTCAGGAGGATGAGAAGCAAGGTCGGAAAATCACGCGTTGGACTACCGCCAAGATTTATATCGCCATGACGTGCAGAGCAGTCGCGTAAAAATCCACCTCACTTGCAGGGTCGCTCTATCGGCTAAATGGCCCGGCTTGGAAACTTTTAGACTGAAGAAAATGCCACTAGTTTGTGGATATTAGTGGGATTTTTGTCAGTCTAAAAGGGGCTTTACAGTAGGGTACCGGTAATGGACCTGGGGCTAAAAACCCACTTACTGAAACCGCAAAAAGACGTTTAACGTTGGTGTCGAGGGGTTGCTCCTATATGCTCCACTTAGGTGTCTACAGGGGATAAGAAGAGAATTAATCAAATAGCAGTAAGAGTAAGAAAAAGTAGCTCAGAGTAGTAAGAGTTACTGAATTACTTTTGAGAAGATTGAGCACTTAGACGTGATCATTCCATTCAATTCAGAAGAGATGAGTTCAAACTCGGATCTTTTCATAGGAACAATTTGAATTACAAATTGCTGTAAACGGCACAAAGTGAAGGCAGATTGCTCTCCTCCTCTCTGCTGGCAGAAATGAGAGCAGCATCTAATCTAAGTGTAAATACATCAGAATACATTAAACGACTCTGGAATTCATCAGTACAGATCCTTATTGTTACTGTATTCCCTCCTGGGAATCTGTGTGTGCATGTGTGTGATGTCTATGGAGGTTTTGAAGTGTGTGTGCGTGTGCGGGTGCGCGTGTGTGTGTGCGTTTGTGCTGTGTGTTTGTGTGTGTGTTTGTGTGTGTGTGTTGTACAGTTTATATGTGTAGTGTGTATCCCTCAGGCTAGTTTTCTCCAGATCAAGGCCTTCATGGTCTCAGCTCGATGAAGAGGTCGTGACAGCCAATTAGCTCACACTAAATTGATCCAACGGGGAATGTGTATGTGTGTGTGTGTGTGTGTGTGTGTACGTGTGTGTGTGTGTGTGTGTGTGTGTGTGTGTGTGTGTGTGTGTGTGTGTGTGCGTGTACATGCACGCGTGTGTTTGTGTGCGTCCCGATCAATGTTCATGTTCTATTGACGAAGCCATTATTCATTTCATTGAGACTGATTGGTGGCTGCAGAGAGACTCAAAGCAGAGAAATGTCATTTCTCTCTCTCTATCAAATTTATGAATGGATAATCAGTTTTGATTTACACTCAGAAACAGCAATAAATTATTGTCACTGGGGATTTATACAAATAATCCCACTGCATATTCATATTTACTCAAACAAACTGTGAATGCCTGCGCATGTGATTGCATAGGCCCTTTTCACAGCAACCCCTTTGAACTGGTAAAGCAGGTGTAAGTAACCAATAACTTAATTAATTAATGAGGGACCTGGCACTGGAACACCTAATGAACCATCATTAATAGCAGTGGTTCCACCTGCTTTACTTCCTGCATTACCACCTCAAAACTGTTGCTAATTAAATGAGTCATTGTCATCGCATTTGTTAGACAAAGGACATTTTTTATAAATGTTATTATTTCAAAGGTGGAACCTCCATCCACATGATATTTTACCCAGCCAGTTGGCAAAGTAGAGTAAGGGGCTACTCGCTGTAAGGTGTGCAGGAAGTGTTCATCAGAATGTTCTGCCAGGGAAGCGGTTTGGGTCTGATAGGGCCCGGGGCCACTTCCACAACATCCAACCGCTTTTTTCTCAGTAATTGCAAAAGCACAAGTCTTAATCTGCCCAGCACAAGTGTTAATCTGCCCAGCTCGGGCCTGGGCACCAGATTAGTGCAGTTTCGCTTGATATTGGAAATTAAATTGTAGAATTTCAAGATGCAGCTGTCCTGCTGGAGTTTAATCCAGGGGGGGCAGGATGAAGGGTGTGTGTGTGTGTGTGCGCGCGCGCGTGTGTGTGAATGCAGCAGTCGTGTCCAGAGCCGACACACAAACTAATACCAATCTAAAGCTGGCAACAGCACAAATGAGTGAATTAATCATCTTGGCAGCAGCAATTGTGACATCTATAGATCTAAAACATTGAATTGTCTTAATGTGATCTAATGGTTCAAAATCGGCCACCGTAATTCACTGTCGTGCCGCCATCTTGGACCAAGCTGATGTGATAACGATGATGATAATGAGTCGTGTTAATACTTACGTTTAACACGTAAGTGTTAATGATTTCTGATTGGCAGAGAGGATAGGCAGGGTCTTCCATGCATTGTCCACATGCTACCAAGGAAGCAGCTTCTGTACAGTAGACAACAGAGGTTTGACTTATTATTACTTTAGTATATTTAAAGTTGGATTGTGTATCAGCCATAAACCAAAGTAAAAGTTAAAACAATACTAAACTAATACTACTGATAATACTAAAACAAAAGGAAAATAACACGACAACACAAACTAGATTATACAAATGAACAGAGCAAAAGGTGCATATGTGAGGAGGGAGAGAGAAGCTGATGAAAATGTATGAAAATATACGATGACAATAAAAAGTATTAAAAAATAGAATGTCCTGCCTATTGTGGAGGAATTGAGTATGACGGTGGATTGAATAAGGGAGCTGTGACTTTTTTTTGTTTGTAGTATTACAATACTAAGATAGTTTATTTATTCTGATAATTGAACTGAACCAAATAGTAATTCTTAGAAATCTGTGGCCTTGTCTATAGGTCAGGTTTTGGTTGTAGGACAAGAATCCGGATAAATAAACTATCTTAGTATTGTAATACTACCTGTAGTTCAATTAAATTTCTCAGTTCTAATGTCAGTTGTACAACAGAATATCAATAGTCTCAGTTGTCTATTTGTTTTCTATTTCAGAGAACCATAGTTACATTAATAACCATTATAAACAAAAGCACATACAATTACAATTGAAGGTAAAATAATATCATGAGCTAGCAAAATAAATGTACATACAGTGCAATAACACCCTAACCTGACGCTGCCAGATGGACGGTTTAGCTTCACATTACGTTTCACTAGAATATTTTTTGATCTCGCGAGGTTATCCATCTTGCAAGCAAGGTTAATAACACCCATCAAATTCAATTGAATCCCCATATACTGTACATTAGGCTACAGTAAAATAACAGAGGCATTATGAGGGTCATGTGCTTAATCATGTATCATTGCACCAGAGGCCTACAGGCACAATGGAGAAACTGCACTAAAAATTAGCCCCAGTTATCACTATAACCCTGCAATGACTTAACACAATTGAACAGCATTAAACACGATATTCCTGCTAATACTCAACTGACAAAACAGTGTCAGTGAGTCAGTAACAAAGTCTCCCTCCAAAACAAAGTGCCAAAATCATTAGAAAATGCCCATAGAAGTCAATACATTCATTGTTAGCTTCCTTGGCTAAACGGAGATTAGCATTCTCCATACTGTACAAGTCAATGCCTTCACCCTGTCTTGGCTAGCGGAGAATAGCATTATCCTAGTTAGCTGCAAAGTTGCAGACTCACCGAAAGCAAAGAGTAATTCACTGGGCCCGATCAGCAACCTCGGCATCACCATTGGTTCTGTTTGATGAAACACAAGTTAGGGATCAGTACTTATTGATGGATAGAAGTTTGCATTAACATGTGCTTGCTAAAGATGCTATCTCTTTCTCTTACCAAGCAGACGAAGAAAAGTCACTGCCCTCACTGACCATGGATGTAGGCACTGACAGACAGCAGCAGAAGGGAAGATCGAGACGAGAGAGACGGACGTAAACAGAGGCGGACCCAAACAGAGGCGGACCCGGAAGCATCTGCTTACACTGATGATGGTTGTTTAAGTCTGTCTAAGAGTTCACTGATTGGCCTAATGACAGCCAGTCAAACCAAACGAAACAAATAAAATTAACCCCTTGTTCACTGACCATGTCACATTGGATATTATTGTTGTATTATGTGTCAATCCATTTATTGTTTATGACTTTCTGAATGTGAAAGGGATTTCTAGCCTAGTTAATCATTTCTCCAGGCTGATGTAAATGTATTAACTCTATAGGCTACCTGGGTTACATGTTGATGTAATTTTAATCAATGTGATCATCAATGAGAAACTCAACTCAGTATAAGTGATAGTGAGGTATAGACGGTTTTAACTTGACAACAAAAACATTCTAAATTGAACCCCCGCTCACTTCCTGTTGCAGTGTTTGCTATGGACATAAAAAAAAAAAAAACATTCAAGTGCAGGACTGACCATTCAGTGAAAACCGTCTATACAGCTGAGCGGCGAAAACAAAAGTAACAATGTCGAGTGAATATTTCTGCAGTTTGCCGAATGCTGAGAAAAAGGAAGTGCTGTGGGGTTGCGCTCTGGTGAAAACCGTCTATAGGCTATGGGGGGTGAAGGGTTCTTGTTCCCTTGTGATTTGCATGTCTTTGGAAAGTCATGATTTATGGTTGATCTATAACTGCTTTGAGTGCCAAGAGGCCAGCAGCAGTCTAGAGGTTAGAGAAGCAGCTTTGTGACTGGATGATTATTCTAATGGAGCAGATTGACAAACCTACAGGGAAAATGGGCGGCTAAAGTAACACTCTCCCTTGGCTCTCTTGAGCAAGGCACTGATCCCTAGT
>NC_139631.1:3998671-4026171 GCF_964638095.1 Poromitra crassiceps | reverse complement strand
AGGAGATCATTAACAGCCACGATAACTTGATGCATTTTTGATATTATCCGCTGGGTTTTGAAAGGATTTTACAAGGCAAATCATTTTCTCAAATCCACAGAGGAGCATGCGATCAATCCTTCAGTTCAAATGAAAACATCAAAATGACATAAATTGAGGTATGAGGTTTTTACTCAAGAGGGACAATATGTAAATTCATT
This sequence comes from Poromitra crassiceps, assembly GCF_964638095.1. NCBI lineage: Eukaryota > Metazoa > Chordata > Actinopteri > Beryciformes > Melamphaidae > Poromitra > Poromitra crassiceps. The sequence continues at coordinate 4,025,971 of NC_139631.1, read as the reverse complement.
CCAATGTATTCACTACAACCGAGCTGATTTTCTTTTCCATTTTTTTCTCACATTGTGATAAGTGTATGTTCTATTTGCTTGACATTTGGATGGAAAAGGCTTCTGGTTTTTCTTTCTCTTCATGGTAACCTGTGTGTGTGTGTGTGTGTGTGTGTGTGTGCACACGTGCATGTGTGTGTGTGTGTGTGTGTGTGTGTGTGTGTGTGTGTGTGCACTGTGCACACGTGCATGTGCGTGTGTATGTGTGCGTGCGTGTGTATGTGTGACGCTTTGCCTCGCTTCTGCGTTGCTTCCGTTTCCAGTGTGTTTGCGCCGTATGCGTCCATGTGGATGTGTGTGTGTGTGTGTGTGTGTATGTGTGTTTATGGCTGCACGCTATATGCGGCGCATGTTAGTGTTTTTGCGTGTGTGTGTGTGTGTGTGTGTGTGTGTGTGTGAGAGAGAGAGAGAGAGAGAGATTGGGCAGCAGTGAGTTCATGCTGAGTCTCTAGCTCTGACACACTGAAGGTGTTTCATTATGATTGGCTGGCATGCACAGCAGGTGAGATTGAGAGGAGAATAAGAAAGAGAGATAAACGAGCGAAGGAATCTTGAAGGATAATGTTTTTTTTCTTTCTTTTTTTTTTTTAGTGCCAATCGTCTGGTTCTCCCATGTCCCCCACACTATTCCTGGATTGTCTGCACACTGTCAGCAGCATAGTTGGAGACATCAGGACTTGTTTTATCAACCTACCCTGTATTCTAACAACGAGTAAATGAAAATCTCATTGTGTACCGCTTACGTTGTAAAATGATTGGGGGGATGTAAACTAGATGTAGACAGAATTAAATGGATAATAACTGCAAATAACACCCGTGTAATTCTTCAACTAACATTGTTTTTTGTTACCACTCAACAATCAATATATCATCAATATTTAAAATTGCATGCATGTGCTATTGAGCTATTGGTTGAAGTGCCTGAAGGCATCCCATGTTCAAAACAGAAAAACAAACTAAATTGGTGGGACAAAAATGGGTTGGGCTCTGGTAGCTGTTCGGTGATAGCCGCGAGCCCTGTACTCTCTTTTTTTTAAATGTTCATAGGCATATTTTTCTCACACCTATCCACAGTGGGTATGACCAGTTTATTCTATATTTCTGTCATTTGCATGAGAGCAGAGGAGAGAGTTAGAAGAATACATACATATATATATATATATATATAAAAAAAAAATATATATATATATATATACTGTATATATATATATATATATATATATATATATATATATATATATATATATATATATATATATATTTATATATATATATATATATATAAGAAAGTAGTGCCCTGTGCACAGCTGTGCTGCTAGTCCCGGGTGCAGCTGGAGCAGGAACAGCTTTCCTTTCTACTGCTATATATATATATATATATATATATATATATATATATATATATATATATATATATATATATAAAATATATGATTTATTTATATTTATATATTTTTTTCTCCACTACTTGCTATTAATGCTATTAATAAACCTGTGTTTTTGGTGCACTTACTGTATGCCACTATGGAAGATCTTATGCTGGATGTTTCATGTGTAAATAGCCTATGTTTTATCAGCCAGCCTGCCATATCTCCACATCTGCAGCTTGATTCATACAACCTCGAGTAGTTTGTTCATTATCATCATCATCTGACAACTCCTGTGGTAACGCCACAACAAACCTATATCTAACTGGCCGGATAGATGGGTTCCACTTCAGTAAGCCCACTTCTAATTGGCTGAGGAGTGATCTGTCAAACTCAATTATTTGCTGATTAATTTCCCATTCGCTCCTCTTGTCTGTGTGATTGTCCTCAGTTCACAAGGGGAGCCGCCCTATTTCTTCTCCCATTAGTTTCAGAAATTGGACATTTAGTGGTTTTTAGCCTCATTATGACTCATTGGGCCGTCACAGAAGAGCCTCCCTGGATGAGAAGTTCAGACAAATGAGAGAAGAAAGGAGCATATTCTCCGTGATAGTAATATACAGCAGAATATGAGATAGATCGTCATATGAGCAGGTCCCAATCTGTACATTTATCATGAATCTATGCCAGGTTAATACTGCTGGCAGAGTTTTATTTTAACATTACACAGATCCCTCCTTCAAATGTAAAAAAGGGCGTCCCGCACACTGTCCAAACGTTCAATAAAGGTTTATTTTGTATTATTTTGAAACGTCACAAAATAAACCTTTATTGCAAGTTTGGACAGTGTGTGGGACTCCATTTTTACATTTGATGAAGGCTTTGTCCTTGTCCCGTACGCACCTGTCCCGTACGCACCTGTCCCGTACGCACCTGTCCCAGCAAAGAGATGAGCAGAGTTCTCCCTCCTTGAAACATCTGATGGATAAAAGAGAACAAAACTCAGCAAAGCATGTATTAGAGGGCCAGAGCCACGCCCACTTCCGGTGTACACATACGCACCAAGAAATTTCATCCACAATTCTTTTTTCCATAGACATTCACCTATATTTACAGTCAGGAGAGACCATAGAACATTTCTATTGGACCAAAACTTTAAACAATTGCGGATAATTTTTTCCCCCAACGCTTTGTTTGTAAGTTTTGGTGCGAGTGAAATGTTCTATGGTCTCTCCTGACTGTAAATATAGCTGATTTCACCAAGTAAAATTATTTTTATAAGAAATGTCTATGGAAAAAAGAACGACAGATGAAGTGGGCGTGACTTTGGCACTCTATAGAGAGTGAGAGAGAGAGAGAGAGAGAGAGAGAGAGAGAGAGAGAGAGTGTGTGTGTGTGTGTGTGTGTGTGTGTGTGTGTGTGTGTGTGTACGTGTTTATATGCATGTGTGTTCAAGGTTACTGTAAATACTGTATTCTCCCTTGTGGGAAGATTACCTTGCAGCACGGCAAACAGCACAATACAAGAGAGCAAATAGAGAGATAGAAAGGAGCTACGCCATATTAATTAACACCAGGGAAAGCTGTACATTGAAAATGAATGACCTGGAGAGCAGAGGGGAAGAGTTACTGTGTGTGTGTGTGTGTGTGTGTGTGTGTGTGTCCATCTGTTGTGAGGCTACCAGTATCCATGGAGACCAGAGATACGCAGAGGAACCACTGTACAACGTCCTGTTTGGCTCCATATGGCTAACACCCAACCCTGTATGTGTGTGTGTGTGTGTGCGTGTGTTCGCGCACGCGTGCGCACGCATGTGTGTGTGTCTTTATGTGTGTGCTTTCTTTGTATCTGTCTCTGGAAGTAAGTGTGTGTTGTTTGTGTGTATGGCTTGCTGCTTTTGTGGCTTTGAGTAAGCATACCTGTGTGTGTGTGTGTGTGTGTGTGTGTGTGTGTGCGCGCATGCACGCGCGTGTGTGTGTGTGCGTATGTGTGTGTGTGTGCGTGCGCGTGTGCGTATGTGTGTGTGCGTGCGTGTGTGTCGCAGCACTCTGCTTGTTTGTGCACGTTTGTGCATACCCACACCATGCGACTTCACTGCCAAATTCATTAAATTTGCATTACTCAGGCCGATTAGAAAGAAGTGCCCTCCCCCCGGAGGAAAGATGAGGGGAGTGCAGCAAAAGAGGCAGTGATGTGGAAAGAAACGAGGAAAAAGAGGATGGAGAGACTGCAGGGCCGACAAGCAGGCCGGGGACTAGGAGGTTGACGGTTTGAATCCCATTACCCAGTGGGAAAATGCAGGTGAGAAAAGTGTCAGAAAGACACACTTTAAGTGTAATAATACCTGTGTGTCTTAGGGGCATCCAGGAGGTGCAGCAGTAGATCGCCTGCCTAGCAACACGAGGGGCACAGGTTCCAAGCCAAACTTGATAAAAGAAAGAAAGAAAATATAATAAACAAAATAGATCACATTGTTGTCACTCTGGAAGAGACACCACATATGGAGCTCAGCGAAGATTCTGAAAGGGAGACCTGATAGTTGTTCACACTCATTCACTCTCCCTGAGAAACCGTCTAGTTGTACACGGGCACTGATTCATCCCCTCCGTCTTCATTCAACTCTTTCCCGCTTTTAGGAGAAACCCTTCAATTGTCACGCCCTCTCATTCATAACACTCCGTCATCAATCACCCCTTTTCCCGCTTCCATCTAGTGTCACTGTTCGTGGGCGGTAACGTTGAGATTAAACCAATCAGAGTAAGACACATCTTCCCATTCAGCCTATCATCATCTGGCGGTCAAAGCTAAAAGCCGCCTTTTCTCTCTGTGTGGTCTGCTGGGTTTTCAGTGCGTTCCTGCGTCCCTCCTCCACCCCATTCTCCTCCAGTCCTCTCCGAGGTCTTCAGATTCAGAAGCCTTCTCCAGCAAGACCAAGACCTCATCTTCACCACCACCAGGTCTAGACTCCACGGGTGGGGGATATTCAATCCTACTCCTGGCTGCACTACCCCTGCTGATCATGTTGTCATTATCACTGCTGATCATGATGTCATTATCACGGCTGATCATGTTGTCATTATCACTGCTGATCATGATGTCATTATCACTGCTGATCATGATGTCATTATCACTGCTGATCATGTTGTCATTATCACTGCTGATCATGATGTCATTATCACTGCTGATCATGATGTCATTATCAAGCTGACATGATGGAGTCAATTATTGAATAAATCATTGTTAATCTAGAATGTGTCTCTCCCGATTGAAATTGATTGATCGATTGATTGAGTTCTTTATTGATAATGAACAAACAGTATATACATATATACATACACAGGCCCACCATTATCAAAAGGATAAAAAACGCAATAAAGCTAACAGCTTATTTCCATTGCGGTCCTTAAGATGTCTGTGATAAAATGTGCACTGGTGTGTGTATGCCTGGATGTGTGTAAGTGTATGACAGTATGAGTGCATACCCCATGCACTTGTCAGAGTCTGCGGGTAACGCGTGGGTGTGCCTGCCACGCAGGGGGGAGGATAACATGGGGAAGTAAGGCACAGTGAATAAACAATAAAAATAAGCATAAAAATAAAATAAAAGACAATTAGTACAATTAAAAATATACCCAACAAATCCTAATAAAATACCGAAATGATAGCTTTTCACTCAGATCTGGGGGAAAAAAACAGTTTCTTTATGTTTGTGCCAATCCTGTGGTTTTCCTCTCTCCCCTGGGTTATTCTGCACACATCAGCCCAGCTGGAGATATCAGCGCTTGTTCCCTCCATGTGCTGCCATTCACTCTATACAGTATGAAAAACAGCTCCCGCAGACTTGAAAATTGCCCCAGCGAGATAATCCATCACGCTAAATAGGAAGCCTTCATCTCAGAGCTTCTGCTTTATGGTCATTTCATTGTCCCCGAGTGTCTTCAGAGCAGAATATGTGCATCATGTTACGCTCTGCTTACTGTCAATCACCTGGCAGGGAATAACCTTTCAAAATATGTCGCGTTATGAACTTCCTTTTTTCTTTGCAGAGGCAGCAGTTAATTTAAAAATGGGGGGGGAAATGCAGCTTAAATATCTAATGCCATGCAGCATGCATTGCCAACTCATTCATGTATGAAATCACTGGTCCACAACTTGACTCAAATAAACTCGCAAATAACAAAATCAAACTAAATGAATGTGTGAGAGCATGTGCAAAATAAATCTGCATTGTTTTTTGGTGGAGTGTCCCTTTATTAAGGATGTTTAATTATGATTTAGTCATCTAGTCTGTTCAAATAAGACAAATAGCCTGGATTAAAAAGATGATGTTCTTAGTAAAAAAATAGCCTGGTTAAATAAAAATCAAAGCAGAAAAAAAAAAAGTCCAAAAAGGGGGAATCCACTGATGCTGTGGACGTTATTATACTTATCCCAATGTGAGCACCTTTTTTGTTTCACAAAACTCATTTAGCACTCGAGCAGCCAGGCTTTCCCCGCTCTGTTTTCTTGAATACAAATATGTTCTTAGCCAAGCAGCCTGCTCAAGTCAGAATTTATTCTTTTGGCAAAATAAGGCTGTGCGTGCTTAGTCAGCTCGCTCGCTCAAACAACGACATGTTAACAAGAGAGACATGGTGCAGAGAACGGCTCAAAAGAGAGCAGACGACAAGAACTGGAATCCAAAGGGAAAAACAAGGAGGAGAACGAAGGAGGAGGAGGGAGGGAGGAGGAGGAGGAGGAGGGAGGGAGGAGGAGGAGGAGGAGGAGGAGGAGAGGGGGCGAGGAGGAGGAGGAGGAGGAGGAGAGGGGGCGAGGAGGGGAACAGGAGGCTCCAGATGGGAGGTTTGCGTTGCCGGGGCGGGTTGCCGAGGAAGTCATTAAGCAGCCATTTCATCTGCGTCTGCTTGGCTAGCGAGGAGTCTAATTGCATCTGAGGAGAGGAGAGGAGAAATGCCAAAGTACATTTAGATCAAAGATAGACACACAGGGAGAGCCTGTAGTCACCACTGCCATCCTCTCACTCTGCCTCGCTCTCTTTCTTTCTTTCTATTTATCTTTCTTTCTCTATTTCTTTCTCTTCTATCTGTCTCTCTTTCTTCCCTTCCTTCCCTCACTCTCTCTTCACCTCTTTTCCCTTCGCATTTTCCCAATTGATCTTTTTCACTTCTCTCCACTTTTTTTTACCCGTTCTCTGATCCTCTCTTTCACCCCCTCTCCTCCCCTCCTGCTCTTTCTCCCTCCTCTCCCTCGCTCTCTCTCCCTCCTGCTCTCTCCCTCCTCTCTCCCCTGTCCCTCTGCTCTCTCTCCCTCCTCTCCCTCCTCTCCCTCCCTCTCTCTCTCCCTGCTCTCTCTCCCTCCTGCTCGCTCTCCCTCCTCTCCCTCCCTCTCTCTCTCCCTGCTCTCTCTCCCTCCTGCTCGCTCTCCCTCCTCTCTCCCTGCTCTCTCCCTCCTCTCTCCCTGCTCTCTCTCCCTCCTCTCTCCCTGCTCTCTCTCCTCTCCTGCTCTCTCTCCCTCCTCTCTCCCTTCTCTCTCTCCTCTCCTGCTCTCTCTCCCTTCTCTCTCTCCTCTCCTGCTCCCTCTCCCTCCTCTCTCCCTTCTCTCTCTCCTCTCCCTCCTTCTCTCTCTCCCTCCTCTCTCCCTTCTCTCTCTCCTCTCCCTCCTCTCCCTCCTTCTCTCTCTCCCTCCTCTCTCCCTGCTCTCTCTCCTCTCCTGCTCTCTCTCCCTCCCTCTCTCCCTTCTCTCTCTCCCTCCTCTCCCTCCTCTCTCCCTTCTCTCTCTCCCTCCTCTCCCTCCTCTCTCTCTCCCTCCCTCTCTCTCTGCTCTCTCTCCCTCCTGCTCGCTCTCCCTCCTCTCTCCCTGCTCTCTCTCCCTGCTCTCTCCCTCCTCGCCTCTCACAGTGTGGAGAGTGTGTGGGTGGTGCATTATGAGATGTCTCTCTTCTTCTCTGGCTCATATTCCCTCTAATGGCTCTAAACACTGTCACACCACAGTCATTAGCAGCACAAGTGATTCTTTATTGTATATACACTCCACGCAGTGCTGCGCGCGTGCCAATGAAATAAAGAAAAGAAAAGAAAAAATCAGGCGCCCTGCATGGGCAAAACTATAAATGTCACCAATGTACACATTTTATTAACTATTTCTCGTAAGGTTGCCAACTCAATGTTGTTATTATTACTATTATGATGATTATTATGATGATTATTATTATATTTTTGGCATGTTCATGTTTTAGGCTATATTGTGGGAGAGACAGGGAAGTATGGGAGAGAGAGAGTGTGTGTGGGTGGGGGGGGGGGGGGGGGTGCGGGTTACGCAGCAAATGAGCGCAGGTGTGATTCGAACCCGGGTCTCTGCGGGGAGAACTGAGCCTTATTGCACATGGTCTATACTCGGTGAGTCACCGCCGCGCCCCACTCAATGTTATTTTACTTCGTATTTTGTTGCCAAATTGCCATATGCTGTCAGCATTACGTAATGCCAAAATGCCAAAAACGACGTGTCCCCCTCACCACGATGCCATGCCAAGTGCCGCATGCATCGTTAACCACATCACACACTGCCAACTGCTACATATGCAACATCCAACCAAGAAAAACACGCCAGGAATAAAAAGTACAATCCAGTAAAAGGCCATGGAAAGAAACTGCAAAGGCAACTAAACTTCACCCAATGCACAACGTACAGGTCTACCTGATGCACAACGTACAGGTCCACCTGATGCACACGTCACAACGTACAGGTCTACCTGATGCACAACGTACAGGTCTACCTGATGCACACATCACAACGTACAGGTCTAACTGATGCACAACGTACAGGTCTACCTGATGCACACATCACAACGTACAGGTCTACCTGATACACAACGTACAGGTCTACCTGATGCACACGTCACAACGTACAGGTCTACCTGATGCACAACGTACAGGTCTACCTGATGCACACGTCACAACGTACAGGTCTACCTGATGCACAACGTACAGGTCTACCTGATGCACACATCACAATGTACAGGTCTACCTGATGCACACATCACAACGTACAGGTCTACCTGATGCACAACGTACAGGTCCACCTGATGCACACGTCACAATGTACAGTCGTCTACCTGATGCACAACGTACAGGTCTACCTGATGCACAACGTACAGGTCTACCTGATGCACACATCACAACGTACAGGTCTACCTGATGCACAACGTACAGGTCTACCTGATGCACACATCACAACGTACAGGTCTAACTGATGCACACGTCACATTACGCTACATTCAAGACAATTTACTAAATCCTCCCCAGTTGTGTGATGTTAGCTTGAAAGGATAGCATCGTCACATGGACGTTAGCTGGAAAGGATAGCATCACCACATGGACGTTAGCTGGAAAGGATAGCATCACCACATGGATGTTAGCTGGAAAGGATAGCATCGTCACATGGACGTTAGCTGGAAAGGATAGCATCGTCACATGGACGTTAGCTGGAAAGGATAGCATCGTCACATGGACGTTAGCTGGAAAGGATAGCATCGTCACATGGACGTTAGCTGGAAAGGATAGCATCGTCACATGGACGTTAGCTGGAAAGGATAGCATCGCCACATGGACGTTAGCTGGAAAGGATAGCATCGTCACATGGACGTTAGCTGGAAAGGATAGCATCGCCACATGGATGTTAGCTGGAAAGGATAGCATCGCCACATGGACGTTAGCTGGAAAGGATAGCATCGTCACATGGACGTTAGCTGGAAAGGATAGCATCGTCACATGGACGTTAGCTGGAAAGGATAGCATCGTCACATGGATGTTAGCTGGAAAGGATAGCATCGTCACATGGACGTTAGCTGGAAAGGATAGCATCGTCACATGGATGTTAGCTGGAAAGGATAGCATCGCCACATGGACGTTAGCTGGAAAGGATAGCATCGCTGATGCAGTTGCTTGTCTCCCGTCAGCTCGCGCTCCTTGGTTCACCAGCGTTCCGTCTCGGTGAACATACAGCTTTAGACATAAACACGCGGACATATAACTCGAAAATAAATGACATCACAAACATAGATAATGATAAACTGCTGACTCGGCTGTCACATCGAGGTCAGAGAGAGAGACAGCTCCAACCCGGAAGTCCTCTATATCGACTTTGGTGTCTGCATAACTACGATATAAGCTTCACCCACTTTTGATTGACAGCCATTAGAACCAATCCATGAGCGAGGTGACCGTGGCAATACCTTTCTCCTCTTAGCACGTTTGTCATCTGCTTCTTTTTTTCTTTTTCTGTACTGTGCCGTGGCTGTCGCATCAACCCCCCCCCCCCACACACACACACACCACTCTCTCTCTCGCCCCCTTTCTCTCCCATCATCCATCTCTTTTTCGCTGCCTCTATCTCTCTCTCACTAACACTGCCTTCTTCTCGCCATCTTTTTCTTCCCATTGTGTTCATTAGATGTGGATCATGTGTCATGGGAGAAGGGGGTCATCTGTCTTTTGTGTTTGTGTGGGCTATTGTGGTAGTTCATTGGCAGGGATTGTTGTTTGTCGTTGTGGTGGTGGTGATGAGGGTGTGTGTGTGTGTGTGTGTGTGTGTGTGTGTGTGTGTGCGCCCATGCTTGATGATGATGATGATGGTTATTATTATTATTACCTCAGATGAGCCCTCCAACAGCGTTTCCAATCATTTCGATCGTCCATATCTGGTTAGCTCGCCGCTACTTTCCGCCTCTCTCCCTCTCCCTCTCTCTCTCTCTCTCCCTCTCCCTCTCCCCCTCTCTCTCTCTCTCTCTCCCTCTCCCTCTCCCCCTCTCTCTCTCTCTCTCTCAAAACACTCTTAGCTGAAAAGTTTCTTTTTTTCTGGTCTTTAGAGGGAGCTTGTCTGGAGGCTTGGATGCTTGTGTGTGTGTGCGTGTGCGTGTGCGTGTGTGTGTGTGCGTGTGCGTGCGTGTGTGTGCGTGTATGGACAAGCACTTAATTGCTTTCTAGCGCAGAATTGGCCCTCCACTTTCACTCCAAAACAAGAAATGTCTTCTTTTTAAGCACCAGAGAGGCGGGGGTGGGGATGAGTTCAGAGGAGGGGAGAGACTTTATTGTCCAAAAATGTATCATCAAATGTATCAGAGGCAGAGCTGAGAGAGCAGGGGAACTTGGCCGGTGCGGACGCTCTAGAGGGCTGAATGAAGCTAATAAAAAAATAAGTAAAGATATTTTTACTCTGTAAGCTAGCTGTGTTTTGTAATATAAAGTGAAAGAGTCGTACTGATGGTGACGTTGATGTCTGTCTCCGATCAGGCCTGCAGGCCTGTTCATAATGTGATTGAATCTGCATGAATAATTATTAGGAACTAATGTGTCAGAAAAGAGAACAAAGACGTACTAAGTATGTGTGAAATTTTGCATGGAAATTAGAAAGTGTGTGTGTGTGTGTGCGTGTGTGTGTGTGTGCGTGTGTGTGTGTGTGTGTGTGTGTGTGTGTGTGTGTGTGTGTGCGTGTGTGTGTGCGTGTGTGTGTGTGTGTGTGTGTGTGTGGGTGAGTGAGCCTGTAAATGCTAACACAGCAGAGAGGTGTAAGTTTATTCTAACAGTTAGCAGGTGAGACAGAGAGCTCAGCGTTGGGCCCTGCAGCAGTCAAACAAGCACTGATCATTAACACTCTCTGTCATCAGGAAGTTCACGTTTACACCTCCAGCTTTTCTCATCGCTGACGTCGTACCTGAGAAGGTGTTCTTCTTCATGGTGATTATGGGCGCGGCGGTGATGATAGCATCGCTGAAGCAGAAACAGGCATGGTGAAAGGGGTAAGAGAGCGTGAGAGTTCTGCAGGTGGCTATAAGGAAGAGAGAAAGATGGCTGGAGAGGGAAGATATCATTAACGAAAGCTATAAATAACAGAAACGACATTTTCATTAACTGAAGTAAAAAATAAAAACGAGGCTAACCCTAACCGCACGGCTGCGAACAGACCCACTCTCATGTAATCTGTCAGACTTGTGGAATCTGACAAAAATAGAACAGGTGCGCAATTTTTCCGTACTGCATGTATCGCCCATCATGGGCGAGAGTCGATCGGATCCGCAACGCAGCCGTAACGCAACTGGTGTACATTGCCTGTAAGCCTATTTTGGGTGGATTTAATCAGAAACACAATGACTGACATCTTTTATAGTTGTCTTTTGTGGATGGATGTTCATCTGTCATATAAGTAAATACTTTTTTTTATGGGATGATGTTTTGTTTTGAGAGTTTTTATTACACAAAACTTTTTCTGACGTTTTTGAATCTCGCCCCTGACAAATACTGCACCCCATATTACAAACAAAGACTAAACTAATAACAAAAATAAAGAAATAAAGAAATAAAATAAAAACTAATGAAAATTGAAAAAAACTCTAATCACCTTGATGTGTGAGAGAGAAAGAAATAAAAGTCTTCCGTCTGTGAAATGATAAAAAACATAGCTGGTTTATCATTTCCCTGTCTTTTTCCATCCTCTTCATCTGTGTTGTTCTCAGAGATACAGGTGTTGCTGGGAGGGAGAGGAACTGTGCTTTAAAGTAGCAGCTATCAGTTAGAGCTGTGATGTCTCTGTCCCTTTTTATACCTTCTGTTCTCTCTCCCTGTCCCACGTTGTCACAAATCAACTTCTGAAAAAAGTTCATCCAACTTATTGAGGAAGTTAAGGGGGGAAACAAGGACAAAGACTACAATGTAGTATGAAAAAGTATCTTCTGCAGGTGGTTCTGAAGATTTAACACTTGCAAATGTCTACATTGTGAGTGGAGCTGCGTGCCCTACGAATCAGCCAATTAACATCATTTAATGCAGTTGAATTCCATGTTTTGCTGCAGTTGTTTTCAAACTTGACGCGAACCTTTCAGGAACTGGGTGCGGTTGGTTGATCCGCGCCCAGGTGTGGTACAAACTCACTGGACATTGGGATCAGTACTCAGGTGCTCGGAACCGGGCCTGGGTCTCTCTGATGAGAAAGCACCCTAATGGCCCAATTATGCTCCATATATACGAGAATAAATGCATCCTTTTCAAACGATGTAAACATCACTGCCCACATACCTCCATGCGTCTTTGCACGTTGGTATCATGTTACATCCACTAGTGGGCAGCAGCGAGTCAAATCTGTGAGTGTGTGCGGTACTGCTCCATTTCATCCGTATCCGTAAGCTTTCAGAAAACCTGCAGAATGATGCAGGAAATGAATGCAGAGTACACACAGAAAGCTCCGTATCTGTATTTAATGGAGAGCATAATTGGGCCTTTAGAGACTGAAAAGCATCTGGTGGGCTCCATTTGCTCTCACTAAGCTACAGTAAGAGGTGCTGAATGCAAATGGCACTACTGTACTGTATGTAGAATGTCAGTGAAATATTCAGGTGTCGAATCTCCTGTCTTAATAAACAGCCACGGATGAAACCAACACGGCAGCCATAGAACATGTGACTGAAGACAGTTAATTGCTCTGGACCAAAACGAGAAAATGGAGGACCAAGAGAATCACAGTGACATTTCAGTTGGCTGCTCTCTCCACAGTAACTGCAGAGAGCAACACCAGGCCAGAAGGTACTGCGTCATATCTCCAATTGTTCAAAGGGCAGCATGCCTTTATAATGTTCTGTATATTATCATAGAAAAACTAGAATTACGCTTGAAAGAATGAGTTGATTTAAATATTTTATGGGTATTATAATTGACCATATTTTCATTGTATTGTTTTTTTTCTTGTGTTCATCACTGTTTGTTTGTATTATGTATTGTACAATATATTGTTTATCTGCTCTGGATGATGCTTATAAAGCTGCTTTGATAGAAACATTTGAGTAACCTTTTTTGGTGACACAGCTGTCCCTTACAGCAAAAACACATGAGGTTCACATGTGTCCACATGTGCAAAAATCACATGTGATCACATGTCATTTTGCACATGTGATCACATGTGTCACATGTTAAATTTCACACACGTGAAGTTCATGTGGTTTTTCTGTAAGGGGTAGTAGAACTTGAACTACATTGTGTTATATTGTGTTAAGTTATGGAAGTATAGTTAGCGATTACAAGATATATAAGGACTGGCTTGTATTTGGTTGAGAGGCAACAGAGTTTTGTCATGAGTGACACATAGTAACTGCATAGCATTATGGGAAGAACTTCCTGCAGTACTATAATGCAGAATAGTTCTGTCGCCCTCCCTGCTGATTGTGACCGAAGTGCCACTTTTTGCCGCTCCGTACAATTTTGTATAATTTACATATGACAACCTTTTCTTTTAAGAGTGTACGACTCCCCCTCGGCTTGGCAATCCCATTCCCCCTCTCCTGACAGCGGTGCCATGGTTTCTGTGACACGCGCTGTATATTTTAATACTAATCCCCGGAGAGCATCAAAGGGAGGAGGTGGTGGTGTGATTGTTAGACTAATCCCCTGGGATCCTTAATGGTGGCAAAGTGAATGTGAGCGGAGGGGATTATGGGGAGCAGCGACGGCCGATACATTCTGTAATTAGCCCGTTAACAGCCTCGGCGATGGCGGGATTACCCGGGTTTTAGCCGCCGAACTTGACAAGAGGCTACGCATGACGGATCACACAGTAATGTGTCTTAGCCACGGTGCGGAGAGAGCGCTGGTGGAAGGGACGTGGCTATTATAGAGCAGTTGTTCTCCAAATTCTTCACATGAAGGATCCCTAAACTGACAAAAATTAAGACCACAGACGCCAATTTGATAGGATTTTGTCCCACGGTCCCACGTATGATAACAAGATTGATGCTTTTAGATGTTCTATTACAGAAAGTGTATAAAACCCATGACCAAAATAGTCCAATTGTGTTACTTATGAATGGAATTATAGCGAAAATAAATTACCCCCCCCCCTTTTGGCTGGGGACCCCCTGGAAAACCCTCAAGGACCCCTGGGGGTCCCCCGGACCACCCATTTGAGAACCACTGCAGTATAGAGAGAGAAGAAGAAGAGGGAGAGAAAGGGAGGCATGGGGGGAGAGGAGTTTGAGAGAGAATGAGTGTTTGGCGACGGTTGCATTCGTCATTCAGACGTGATTATTGACATCGTAGCAACTTTGTTTGTTGATGGCTCGACTCTATTGTGATGGATTGTGGTGCGCCTCGTCTCTCGTTGTAGCTATGCAGAGGTGTTGTGCAGCCAGGGCCGTAGCTAGCTATGAGGACGGGGAGGTCCGGACCTCCCCTAATATTTCAGAGATTTTTTTAATATTTCAGAGATTTTTTTTTTTTTAGCCTTTATTTAACCAGGTTTGTACCTGTGTTTGTAGGTGTCATTTTGATATGAATTTGGCTAAAACAGTTTGTGTTTGTTAATTACAATTATGTTGACAGGAGACCTGAGCAGGTGGTGACATGAAAGAGAATATACTGAATAATGACATCACAACAGTATAATCCTAATGTTGATTTAAAATGATATATTACTCTAAATATGGCTTAAAAAGGGGAAAGAAAAACCTTTTTTTTTTTTTTTTCGATTTTCGAATCCGCCTCCCCTTGCTGGACCTCCCCTATTTCGGAACCCTGGCTACGGCCCTGTGTGCAGCTAGCTACAATGTTGTGAAAACGTCTCGTTGTAGCTCTGCAGAGGTGTTGTGCAGCTAGCTACAATGTTGTCTCTCGTTGTAGCTCTGCAGAGGTGTTGTGCAGCTAGCTACAATGTTGTCTCTCGTTGTAGCTATGCAGAGGTGTTGTGCAGCTAGCTACAATGTTGTCTCTCGTTGTAGCTATGCAGAGGTGTTGTGCAGCTAGCTACAATGTTGTCTCTCGTTGTAGCTATGCAGAGGTGTTGTGCAGCTAGCTACAATGTTGTCTCTCGTTGTAGCTATGCAGAGGTGTTGTGCAGCTAGCTACAATGTTGTCTCTCGTTGTAGCTATGCAGAGGTGTTGTGCAGCTAGCTACAATGTTGTGAAAACGCAGCACGTCCTGATATCACCGTGTTGGCATCGCTCCCGGACCATCGTTTTCCCCTAGTGTATGGGCTGGGATGACCACGCCCCGAACTCATGTGATTGGTCGCCGCCGCAACTGCTTCTTCCTGAAAAGGTGCGGCGAGTAATAAAAAAAAGAGGTGGTTAAGATTAGGGTTAGGGTTTTCTTATCTAACAACCACCATGCCTAAACCTAATGTTTTATCAAAGTTGGGCGTGCAGAGAACGCAACGTTTGCACTCGACACAGCTGCACGGGATGAGGATTCCGAGCTTGAATGCTTCAAAGTCACTTATCTTTCAAACAAACAAACAAACAAACAAACAAACAAATCCTCTACACTTCTCTCTCTCTCTCTCACTCTCTCTCTCCCACGGGGCGATCCATGAGCCCCAAACACAATTTGGAGCCGCGTGCACTGTTCAATTACTGTACCAACAGCACAATGTGTGTGTTTTTTTAAGCCCAATGGAGCGTGTGGAGCTCCAACAGAGATTTGTCGGCCTTTGTGTTTGGGGTGTATGATAATACTACTTTCACGGAGGAGATCACGTAACTTGTAATGATGTGTGGATGGAGCGTACAGCAACACGGTCTCAATGAGAAACACTGTTTGATTTGGGATAATTGAGCACCGTATCCAAAAAGCATGACATCTGTTTTGTTTGACGGGGCTGATGTTTATTTGAATAGATGCATATTTCACAGTGGAGCTTATTGGCACAGCAGCGTGTTTTGCTTGGCTTCACTTGACTCTTTTGTTGTTTTGCCGATTCAAACTTCAGACAAAAACACAACAGTTCAGATGAAACCAAACAGGTGATCTTTCAACAGGAGCACAAGACGATTAACTCAAAGCGTCTTCACAAAGTTAGAAAATATTCTCCTTTACTTTTTTGCGGGGGAAAGTTGTTCTCCGTTTAAACTTAGTGGGGACATAGTGTGCGTCTGTCTTCGAGGGGTGGGTAGGGGGAGTGGCTATAGAGGGATGTGGGTGGTGGGAGGGGGCATGGTGAGGGAAGGGGGCGGGGCTAGCGCAGAGGGGCCGTATAGAGACAGGGAACGCCCATACAGGCTCTAGGAACGCCCACAATAGACGCTAGTTAGCTGGCTCAGCCTGGCTGGGGGCGTGGTCAGGGTGGGGTAAAAAACCCCGTTCTATCCATTCAGCAAAGTTAGAATTGAGGTGATAGCCCAGCCCAGGCAGACACGATCGGGGATTTAACTACCGCAGTAAACGCACATCTGAGCAGACGTCTTGTGTTCTGCTCTAGAACCCCCAAACATGTAGTTTAGAGCTGCAGCACCGTCTTTTGGTGAGTCAGCCCATGAGATATATGGGCGGTTTTACCCCACTCGCGCGCCAGCCGTTTAACATTTTGTGGGCGTTCCCAGACATGCGGACTGTCTCTATAGCAGACTTGCTAGGCACCAGAAACGTAATCATTCCACGGCTATTCAATTATCAATTATGCAACTTTTCACCTTGACGTTAGTTAGTAGCCCCGACACTCCGTCCAACAACAGGTAGAAAATAGCATCCCTCTATTCTCAAGAGAATAGAACATTTAATATGCATGCCAATGTCTCCTGCAACAGTCTTGTACACAACACTCAAGCTGCTCCCATCACCCACACCCCCCTAGCCAATCCCCATCCCCACCCCTCAAATTCCAACTCTACGACCTTCCTATCTCTATGGCCCCTTTTCCCTAGCCCCTCCCCTGTTCCTTGGGCCCCACCACCGACATCCCCTTAACCACTCCCCCTATCCACCCCTCAAACCCCAACTACCTACCAGCTTCCTGCTAATGGCCCCCTCTTCCCTAGCCCCGCCCCCTTCACTAAACATCCATGAGTGAGTGAGTGTCCTGACTTTCCCATCTTCTGACCCCCACAGCCCTGCTGGCCAGCGCTGTGGGAAAAAGAGAACAAATCAATGCTGGCGAGTTGCGGCAACAGAAACAAAATTACATTAACGACTCAACAGAGAGCAGAATGGGTCAAAAACAACAAAATAAATGAATCACATAAGATAGCCCGATCCCGGGAAAGTGAGAGTGTGATTAGATTTTGAAAGAATATGTCCCAACCGTGCCTGTACCCAGCTATGATGAAGGAAATAATGACTAAATTAAACTAAATTATGTGACATTATTTCTAGGGATCCCCTGGAGCCCTTATAGAGGCCCTCCGGGAGTCCTTGGGCTCTGATTTGAGAGCCAGGACTCTGCCAACAGCAGCACCTGCTGTTTTACCACTCCTCATCCAAACACTGTTGCCTTGAAAGAGCACTTATCCTCCACGGACCAATTAGAAGTCTCCCCTGTCTGTTGTTTCCTGCTTTCCTCTGAAGTTCTGACCAATGGCAGATGGCCACACATAGAAACAACAGCTAACAACAAGAATACACAGGATATACATAGGTACAGTATAGATAGATAGATAGATAGATAGATAGATAGCTGCAACAACAAGGTTAATTTAAAAAAAATAGAGGAGAAAGAAGTGTGTGTGTGTGTGTGTGTGTGTGTGTGTGTGTGTGTGTGTGTGTGTGTGTGTGTGTGTGTGTGTGTGTGTGTGTGTGCGTGCGTGTGTGTGTGCGTGTGCGTGTGCGTGTGCGTGTGTGTGTGTATGTGTGTGAGAGAGAGAGAGAGGTGGCATAAAACACCATTATATTACTACAATATGTCTGGGGTAATTATCATTATGTGTCATGCCAAATAGCTCTGTTCCTCTGATGTGACACATGCTGTCTGCATCTATTTTTCAGCTGGTCTTCTTCACACATCTAGTGGAGCTTTAATCACAAGCCAACAGAGAGTGACGGCTTAAAACCACATCACAAATCATCTCTCATTTATATGAAAACGTTGCGCCTCCAAAAAGTCAACTTTTTAGAAGAAATAGTCTTGTTTTCAAACGGATAGCCATTCCCTCTTAAATGTGACAATGCCTTTTCAATGTATTCACGCTATAAAGGGATGCAACGTTTGTTCAACCCATTAAGGACTAGAGTATATATAAAAATATGAACATAGGGAGGTGTGAGACACTGCTAAAACCTCAACATCTGTTCCCCCCATGTGAGCAGCATATAGGAGACATGAGGTATGTTTCTGGGTTGAATGCATTCAGGTGTTTCCCGCAAATTGCCGGGCGTTGTATCCTGTGTTCCAGGTGGATAAGGTCACCCTTGTTTAGGTTACAACTTGTTTGTTCAAGAACTTTATAAATACATTTACGGTACTTGTTTGTCTGTTTGTTTGTTTGTTTGTTTGTTATCCAAGATTAATTAAAAAAAATACAGTCCTTGAAACTTTTCTAACTAATTGCTTCCATTGAGCCAGATAAGATCGATCAAAAGGCAAAGCAGAAAGGAGTTGGGTTTGCTCCACTGAGGCAGCAGGTACAGTTAGTATCAGTCGAGGCCAGATCACATTTCACAGGCATCTGAAAGGAAATCAGATTCCATGTTTGAGCCAGTTCAACTCAAGACTACAACACTTACAAGCACACTCTGCAATCTATATTCACTCCCTGGATGTGTCTTCACCCGTCTTCTCTCTCTCTGTGTGTGTGTGTGTGTGTGTGTGTGTGTGTGTGTGTGTGTGTGTCTGCCAGCGGAGGGAGCTAACTGGCTGCATGCCTGGATGACTGACTGTGTGAGTGAATGGAAGTGAACAAATATTACATGAGTTATCAAAAGGCGATCACATAGAATAGCCTATGAGTGTGATTTGCTTAAAGAGATATAGTTCTGTGAGTCTTTCCCAGAGTCAGAAACAAATTAATGCCTTCAGACAAACCTCTTTTTATGCATTTGGTGTCAAATAGCAAATCAAGCTATCTTGGCTATTGGATCAAATAGGCTTAAATGAATTATGATCCCATAGGCATCCAGGAATTGACACAAATTGACACGCAAATAATAGCAATTGATTGCATAAAAGAGTAGAAACATTGCTTCTTTGAGTAAATAACATACGACTTTGTCAAACTGACAAGCAATCTTTCTGTGTATGACTTGCAGTAAATGAGGTTTTTTATATTCTGCCCTGCACATAGATCGTGTCAATCCATTATAGTGAGACTCTTGTAAAGTGTCAGCACCAATCACCCGAGTTAAATGACTTGTGCCCTCTTTGTACTGTAATAAAAGCTGCTCTGATTGGCTGATTGTGGCTGCCGAGCCCTACACAGCATATAGCTGCATTCACGTACCCGGATATCTCAGAGGGCGGGAGTGTGCACTAAACTCTTAAGGCAGGGCCAGGTGTGCTGTGTGCTGCCACCTCTGTCTCTCTGTATGCAACACAGCCACTGCTCTGCAGAAGTCACCTTGGATAAGAGCACATGCCAGATGAGCAGAATTAAGATGGAGAGAGAGAGAGAGAGAGAGAGAGGGGAGAGAGAGATATAGGGGGAGAGAGAGAGAGCCCGCCTCTCCCTCTCTAAAAAGAGAAGGGAATGGGGGAGGAGTGGGAAGCGGAGGATAAGATAGATGTAGCAATGAGAGGGGAGGAGAGAGTTTGTATGCGTGTGTGTGTGTGTGTGTGAGAGAGAGAGAGGGAGAGAGAGAGAGAGAGAGAGAGAGAGAGACAGCAACATGGGGTGGGGGGCAAGAAGAGAGAGAGAGAGGGCAAGATGAGTAAAAGAGTGAATTTAAATGGAAGGGTGGAAGCAATCTGTGTCGGGGCAGGTCCCTGCTGGCAGCTCCAATCAATGTCAGCCCCACCACACACCACCACACAACACCGTCATGTCACACACACCACACATAACACTGTCATGTCACACACACACCGGGCTGAACAGAAAGAGAGGGGGGTAAGAGACAACAAAAACATATGCAGCCATGTCATACACATATCCGTCACAGAGGGTTTATTTATGACAGGGGTCCCCAAACTTTTTTGGGCTTGTGACACGATTTTGACGTCACAAAAATCTAGGGACTCTAGACGTTCAAATTCCCGTACGTACACCATCGATAATATCATCAGCACTGACGGTGACGTCACCTGTGCTCAAATCAATGTCAATACCAGAGCAACAAAAATACATCATTTACAAAGTAGCTGATATAGATGCAATCATCAGCGCTCTCGCATCACCCACACAACCGGTCTGCAAATCAGCCACCATCAACCAAGTCGCTTGTGATCTCTCTCTCTCTCTCTCTTTCTCTCTTTCTCTCCATCCATCCCCGTCCTTCTCAATTCAGTGCAATGTGCTTTATTGGCATGACAGTGTATGTAACTCGTGTTTACGAGGAAAATAAATCACATACATTGTCTCTTTGTCTCTTTCTCGCTCTCTGTTTATTTCCTTCTTCTTCTCTCCATTCTTGCTCATCTCTCTCTCTCTCTCTCTCTCCCTCTCTTTCATCGATATACTCACTAATATGGCAGCTCTCCACTCCTCTCACATCACTGCTGTCAGGCAGATATATACTGAAGGACGGCCATCAGCAAGACACACATCCACACCGTCGCACAGAACACACAACAACGCATCATACACACAAATAGGCTCCAGATGGTAGGAACACACACACACATGCATGTAGATAAACACGCACACACACACACACATGCAAACACACACACACTCACTCACGCGCACGCA
The DNA here is from genome assembly GCF_964638095.1 of Poromitra crassiceps. NCBI lineage: Eukaryota > Metazoa > Chordata > Actinopteri > Beryciformes > Melamphaidae > Poromitra > Poromitra crassiceps. Next base: position 4,004,976 of record NC_139631.1, on the reverse strand, counting down.
TGCACACACACACACGCACACACACACACGCACACACACCTTGATTGACGTCAGTGGATAAGAGCAGTCACAGGAAGTACTCATTACCTGGCCGCCCCGGTTTAAAATAGAGCCTGATTGTAGCTGTCGCGATGGCTTCCAATCCCATCATGCACTCCTGCATTATTATGTGATATTATAAAAAAAAAAAAACATATTTCAATGTCATTTCTGATGGATAGAACACAGAGAGAGGAGAGGAAATATGGGAGAGAGAGAGAGAGAGAGAGAGAGAGAGAGAGAAGAGCAGAGTGAGAGTTGACGCGGTGGATATTTTTCAAGCTATTAAATTCGATGGTAGTGCAGTGTGGTAGCCATTACACAATGACACCATGCATTTATCCTGAATTCATTGTGAACCATCTAGTCAGACGCACTTTCTTTGCTGAACATCTACAGAAGCAAAATGAGCACTGCTGTAATAATGCAAACCTCCAGGGTTGATCAGCCACCGTAGTTATGGCTCCTTGAAACTTCCCACAGCCGGAAAGAGGAAGAAAATGTGTATTTTCAGCTTGAACAGGTTGAAAAGGAAAAACTTCGACGATCACCACATCTGTACATGTATAAGGTTAGGAGGCGTGTGCTACTGCTAATTGGGTATACATTCATTCATCCATGAATTTTCTCTACTTGCGTGATCATTTTCTGGGTCAGAGGAGGGGCTAGAGCGCATCCCAGCATGCATTGGGGGGAATGCAGGGAGACAACCCGTGGAATTGCCTTTCCATTGCAGGGTGTTAATTGGTGTATATTTTACCACATGTCATATATACCAATTAAGCCACCAAGAACTAATGATGAACGTCTCATTTTCAACAGATTGGATGGACAGCACCATCTGGTAGCAAGTCATCATGTGTTATGAACTAAATCACTTACAGGACGTGCAGGACAGAAGCTTTCATCATGGCGTGCTGGCCTGTGTAATGAGGGTCTTCTACTCTAATTGGGTGGCTATTGTCAGGTTACATCTTTGCATGCATTTAGTACAAGTAAATGTCTATTGGTTTGGCACCATGGACAGTTCTGATATGCACAAATCCAATATTGTAAATGTAGTCCAGATTGTAGCCTAGACTGCATTGGGATCCGCACTGACAATAACTACATTATCATCTGTCCAACCTTCAGTACTGGACACTAAATTTACACGGGACAAGACAATCAACTGCAGTCAATCAGCCATGATCAGGGATGTCCTTTCCTGAAGTGTTGTAGTTAAGTTGAGTTGGACTCGAGTCCTGGACCCATTTTCAGGACTCGTGACTCGACTTGCATTCATGCATCAAGTCTAGAAAGTTGGAGATTCGGACTCTGACTTGTTAATAGATTTTTTGTAATAGGCCCTAATTGGCATCAGATATTGATAGGTGTATTAATACTGTGACATTATTCAATTTCGTGCAAGAGCAGGTACGTGTGTTCCACCTACGTGATGCACGTTCATGTTCAGTAGAACTCAGATTCAGACTCAGGTCATGGGGACTGGACTAAGACTCTTCTTCGGGGACGCAAGACTCGACTTGGAACTCCAGATACAATACAGAATAGGGTTATATCCATATAATCCAAACATATAGTCGTAATAAATACTAAATGCACCTGTTTCTTCCTGAGAGAGTCAAAACGTGCAGTAGTTGAATAAGTGTTGAAAGCAGCGTGTGGCCTTCTTGTTCACAGTCATCCATTTTGAGCTGCGATGCTCCATCATCTGCTACAGGCCATTTTGGGACGTGTGCGTGTTTCTGTCCTCTTTCACTCCCTGTTGTAATATTCACAGCAAATACATGAGGGCCATGTTGTGCTGCAGGAGGGGACTTCTTTCTGCAGAACATCAGGAGGACGTTAATGGACTGCTGATCCATGTTGTGCTGCAGGAGTGGACTTCTTTCTGCAGAACATCAGGAGGATGTTAATGGACTGCTGATCCATGTTGTGCTGCAGGAGGGGACTTCTTTCTGCAGAACATCAGGACGATGTTAATGGACTGCTGATCCATGTTGTGCTGCAGGAGGGGACTTCTTTCTGCACAACATCAGGAGGACGTTAATGGACTGCTGATCCATGTTGTGCTGCAGGAGGGGACTTCTTTCTGCAGAACATCAGGAGGACGTTAATGGACTGCTGATCCATGTTGTGCTGCAGGAGGGGACTTCTTTCTGCAGAACATCAGGACGATGTTAATGGACTGCTGATCCATGTTGTGCTGCAGGAGGGGACTTCTTTCTGCAGAACATCAGGAGGACGTTAATGGACCGCTGATCCATGTTGTGCTGCAGGAGAGGACTTCTTTCTGCAGAACATCAGGAGGATGTTAATGGACTGCTGATCCATGTTGTGCTGCAGGAGAGGACTTCTTTCTGCAGAACATCAGGAGGATGTTAATGGACTGCTGATCCATGTTGTGCTGCAGGAGAGGACTTCTTTCTGCAGAACATCAGGAGGATGTTAATGGACTGCTGATCCATGTTGTGCTGCAGGAGGGGACTTCTTTCTGCAGAACATCAGGAGGACGTTAATGGACTGCTGATCCATGTTGTGCTGCGGGAGAGGACTTCTTTCTGCAGAACATCAGGAGGATGTTAATGGACTGCTGATCCGGGCGGGGCCGCTTATAAACTCATACCTTTATATCGTATGCTTTTTATGCATACAGTCAAACGGCACATTAGCGTTGAGCTAAGCCGTCCCTTAGGACACATAGACTGGCTTTAGGAGCTGCAGCTGTCTCATCTGTCCTGTGTATGTGTGTGTGTGTGTGTGTGTGTGTGTGTCTCTGCATGTGTGTGTGTGTGTGTGTGTGTGTGTGTGTGTGTGTTGTGGCAACTCTGATGCAAGCCAAGACACGAAAAGCAGGTTTAAACGCAAGGAGCGTTGTTTTATTCATTATTCAATTCAAATCAACTTAAATTCTTCCCTTCTCGGGGCTGTTCATTCAAAGTCTCAATCCAGGCAGGTGGGGTTCACCTAACAGGTGAGTCACAGCAGATGACACAGCGTTTCTCCAAAACGTGGCACCAAGCGCTCCAGTACATTGCCTGGCTCGCTTCCTCTGGTGAGGGCTCCAGCCTGTGGCCGGGCTCACTTCCTCTGAGACATGCTCCAGTCCTCTGATACATTCTCCAATACTTCACCAGTAGCTTGCCTTAGTTACATGCTCCCGCATCTTGCCTATGGACGAGAGGAGACAGGAGCGGTCAGAAATCATATACAGTCATTATCATGAGCTTAGGGAGAGGATTGTAAATTATACCTTACCGCCCGACAGCACGGAGAGGACCCCCTCTCTCTCTCGAGGAGAGCCAGCCAGACAGTGGACCTTCAGAGCTGCTTCCCCTTTCTAGGCTCGCTGATTGCTCAGTTTGTCACAGCCATGTGAGCCGCTCCTAACAGCGCGCAGCTGCTAGCGGTCCCACTGATTGAGCAGCTAATTGGGGAAACACCTCTTACTGATGACGTGGCCCAGACAGCGTCTCTGTCTGGAACCCCGGCTCTGATGTCACTGTCGTGGCTGGCCGTCCTCCCACTCTCACCTGCCGGGGGTTAGGCTGCCGAGACACCACATATCCTCCCCCTAAGCTCGCTGCCCGTGCGGCGAGCTTCCATATCTCTTTTCCATGTCTCCTGCTTCCTCACGGCGGGACATGGCATCGGCGAGTGGCACCTCTTCCTCAGAGTCATCATCCTCCTCGTCTTCATCATTCTCTGACTTTTCTTTAGCAGGCTGGGCCTTCACTGCAGGCTTGGTCGCAGCCTTGGCAGCTGGAGTATCTTCATCTGGAGTGGCCTTCTTCGCCACTTTCACTGGTGGAGTCTCTTCTTCAGAGTCGTCCTTTTCTTCATCGTCATCATCATCGCTTTCTGCTTTCTGGGCTGCTTTGCCGTTCTTGACGGCTGGAGCAGCTTTAGCTGGAGTGGCTGGCTTGCGGCGGGGATCGCTCTGGATCTCTTCTTCTCCTTTCTTTCGGGCGTCGGCCGTGCGGAGGGGATCGCTCTGGATCTCTTCTTCTCCTTTCTTTCGGGCGTCGGCCGTGCGGAGGGGATCGCTCTGGGTGGAGCGCATCCCGTCCCCGCTGACTTGGTGGTTCTTCCATAACTCACCCAAGGCGTTCAGCGAGGAGGGGCTCCCCTGGGCTGCATCCTGTCTGGCGTCGGGCGGACCTTCGTCTCCGGCCGAGCTTTCGGACCCCGGTCCTTCGGAATCCGTCCGGAAGGCTGGGCAGGCGAGGCGCTGACGGGGAATCCGTTTCCCCTCGTCGGGGGGATCAGGGCGCGGCTCGCTCTGCGTGGGGCCCGGTGGCGGCGGCTGACGGCGGCGGCTGTCCCGGCCGGGTCGGTCCTGAGTGGCTGGCGTTTTCTGGCGTCGGGCGGCAAGGAGCGTAGGCATCGGTCTATGACGAGTTTTTGTCTACTTTTTTTTTTTTTCCAAATTATTTTACGACCTGCTGTAGTTCACTTTGGCTTTTTTTTTTTCCAGCGCCTCTAGAGCCAGCTTTTGCTCCCTAGTGCGTGAGGTTGGCGTTGAATCAGAGTGCCTGCATTCTCCACCACTTGTGGCAACTCTGATGCAAGCCAAGACACGAAAAGCAGGTTTAAACGCAAGGAGCGTTGTTTTATTCATTATTCAATTCAAATCAACTTAAATTCTTCCCTTCTCGGGGCTGTTCATTCAAAGTCTCAATCCAGGCAGGTGGGGTTCACCTAACAGGTGAGTCACAGCAGATGACACAGCGTTTCTCCAAAACGTGGCACCAAGCGCTCCAGTACATTGCCTGGCTCGCTTCCTCTGGTGAGGGCTCCAGCCTGTGGCCGGGCTCACTTCCTCTGAGACATGCTCCAGTCCTCTGATACATTCTCCAATACTTCACCAGTAGCTTGCCTTAGTTACATGCTCCCGCATCTTGCCTATGGACGAGAGGAGACAGGAGCGGTCAGAAATCATATACAGTCATTATCATGAGCTTAGGGAGAGGATTGTAAATTATACCTTACCGCCCGACAGCACGGAGAGGACCCCCTCTCTCTCTCGAGGAGAGCCAGCCAGACAGTGGACCTTCAGAGCTGCTTCCCCTTTCTAGGCTCGCTGATTGCTCAGTTTGTCACAGCCATGTGAGCCGCTCCTAACAGCGCGCAGCTGCTAGCGGTCCCACTGATTGAGCAGCTAATTGGGGAAACACCTCTTACTGATGACGTGGCCCAGACAGCGTCTCTGTCTGGAACCCCGGCTCTGATGTCACTGTCGTGGCTGGCCGTCCTCCCACTCTCACCTGCCGGGGGTTAGGCTGCCGAGACACCACAGTGTGTGTGTGTGTGTGACACACTCAAACAGTCCTTGCTACCTCGGCACATACACATTGCCTTGACCATTATAGGCCATATACTAGGGGTGTCACAATATATCGTCCCACGAAATTTCGCGATAGTAAAACGTCACGATATGTATCGTTGAGATGAAATCTCATATCGTGAAAAAAAAAAAAAAAAAAAAAAAAAAAATTCAAAAGTAGACAAAGAAACGTCTTTGTTTGTTGAAGTTCAATGTGTGGAAAGTAGTTCAGTTGAACAAGTCTCTGAAGAGACACATGATAAGTTATACAGGAGAGAAACCATTCAATTGAGTTTCTGGCAAAACTGTTTACTTGACAGGAAAAACTGAAGATGCATAAAAAATAGACTAAGAAAAGTCTTGTTGTTTGAGTTTGAAGAAAAACTGAAGATGCATAATGAGAATTTATACTGCTGAGAAACCTTTTAGTTCAAAGTAAATCTAAGTGACGGTGTAACTCATTCTATTTCAAGATAAGCCTTATCTCCAATCTCATGTTTTTTCTAGTTGTTATTGTAATAACAATTTCCCACAACAGCATGTTTTGTATTTGTGCATTTCAAATAAAATACTACTTTTCCAATCATATATTGTCATTATTCAAGTTTAAAAAAATATTGTTAAAATCGTATCGTATCGTATCGTTATCGTGAACCCAGTATCGTGATACGTATCGTATCGTGAACTGAGTGTATCGTGACACCCCTACCATATACTGTAGGCTACTGTCGAATACAATGAATCAATAATTCAGTGCAACATGTAGGCTATGTGTGAGTGAGTGTGTGTGTGTGTGTGTGTGTGTGTGTGTGTGTGTGTGAGAGTGCGTGCGTGTGTGTGTGTAATACAGCCACCTTTTAGTCTGAAGTTCACTCGGGATGTAGGGTGACTATCCCACAGAAAACTATATTAAAATATCATTATTGCCCCCCAACAA
>NC_139631.1:3956171-3986171 GCF_964638095.1 Poromitra crassiceps | reverse complement strand
TAGTGAACTATAGTGTTTATCATAATAGTGAACTATATGTAGTGTTTATCATAATAATAGTGAACTATAGTAGTGTTTATCATAATAGTGAACTATACGTTGTGTTTATCATAATAGTGAACTATAGTAGTGTTTATCATAATAGTGACATAAGAGTAGTACTGTAGAACAAGAGTAGTACTGTTATGTACTCATTCTACTAATCTCGGTCAATGTGGACAGATACAGAGATAGTCATAATGATATTCAGACAAGAATAAACTAATAGGTGTAATCATTGTGATGAGAAGTCTTGCATGATGGCATGAAGGAAAATATTTTGATTCATATACGTATATTTTGGACTACAATGCTGTGTGTGTGTGTGTGTGTGTGTGTGTGTGTGTGTGTGTGTGTGCCTGCGTGCGTTTGTAATTACTATTCGTCTCTCATTTTAGCAGGCTGAAGAAACACCCAGTAGGATTAGTGTTGTTATTGTGGAGAATATGGTCATACTGGCAGTTTCTGTGTTATACCTCAGCCAATGAATGTTAGTGTGGCATTATACAGAAGAGATGCTGTCCAAGTCCCACATGTTTTTACGGCACACTTTAACTGAACAAAACAAGGCTTCTGTGACACTGTGGCGCCATTCCCCAAATCTACTTCTTCTGTCTTTTGAGTCAAAGAATGTTCTTGAGTTCCCCCGTCACAATATAAAATAGGGTTAGGTTTAGGGTAACCCTGTACCGCACATTTTCACCGGTATACCACAATGCAATGCGGCCGTCTGTACCGAAGGAGAAGAAGAACGTTTTTAAGCAAGATGGCGTGAGCAGGAGAATTAAGGCCTGGCAGCGCTAATTTCGTTTATAAATGTAGGGAATAGCTGTCTTTTCTGTATTGAACACGTTAGTAGCCTAGCTTCAGTACGTTTTTGTAAAGCCCAGTAAGTGCCATTATGTGATACTGGGCGCGGATTGCTTGCGTCACCTGAATTAGCCGATGCTATTCTGACTCTTTAGTATCTTGTGACGCAATGATCGTCAGAAAAACAAAATCTGTGTGGTGTCTGAAACTCATTTGATCGTTCCCCATATAGTTCATTATTATGATAAACACTACATATAGTTCACTATGATAAAAACTACTATAGTTCACTATTATGATAAACACTACATATAGTCTCATTCTACAGTACTACTCTCGTTCTACAGTACTACTCTCATTCTACAGTACTACTCTCATTCTACAGTACTACTCTCATTCTACAGTACTACTCTCATTCTACAGTAGCCTACTACTCTCATTCTACAGTACTACTCTCATTCTACAGTACTACTCTCATTCTACAGTACTACTCTCATTCTACAGTACTACTCTCATTCTACAGTACTACTCTCATTCTACAGTACTACTCTCATTCTACAGTACTACTCTTGTTCTACAGTACTACTCTCGTTCTACAGTACTACTCTTGTTCTACAGTACTACTCTTGTTCTACAGTACTACTCTCGTTCTACAGTACTACTCTTGTTCTACAGTACTACTGTCGTTCTACAGTACTACTCTCATTCTACAGTACTACTGTCGTTCTACAGTACTACTGTCGTTCTACAGTACTACTCTCATTCTACAGTACTACTCTCATTCTACAGTACTACTGTCGTTCTACAGTACTACTGTCGTTCTACAGTACTACTCTCATTCTACAGTACTACTGTCGTTCTACAGTACTACTCTCATTCTACAGTACTAATCTCATTCTACAGTACTACTCTCATTCTACAGTACTACTCTCATTCCACAGTACTAATCTCATTCCACAGTACTAATCTCATTCTACAGTACTACTCTCATTCCACAGTACTAATCTCATTCCACAGTACTAATCTCATTCTACAGTACTACTCTCATTCCACAGTACTAATCTCATTCTACAGTACTACTCTCATTCCACAGTACTACTCTCATTCTACAGTACTACTGTCGTTCTACAGTACTACTCTCATTCTACAGTACTACTCTCATTCTACAGTACTACTGTCGTTCTACAGTACTACTCTCATTCTACAGTACTAATCTCATTCTACAGTACTACTCTCATTCTACAGTACTACTCTCATTCCACAGTACTAATCTCATTCCACAGTACTAATCTCATTCTACAGTACTACTCTCATTCCACAGTACTAATCTCATTCCACAGTACTAATCTCATTCTACAGTACTACTCTCATTCCACAGTACTAATCTCATTCTACAGTACTACTCTCATTCCACAGTACTACTCTCATTCTACAGTACTACTCTTGTTCTACAGTACTACTGTCGTTCTACAGTACTACTCTCATTCTACAGTACTACTCTCATTCTACAGTACTACTCTCATTCTACAGTACTACTCTCATTCTACAGTACTACTCTCGTTCTTTCTCTTCTCATATGTTTACATCTCTCTTTTCCTTCTCTATCCCTCTCTCTCTGTTCTGTCGTTTCTTTCTATTTGCTTGTTATTTCTCATCTCTTCAGCCCTCCAAGCAGCACCTTTTCCCAGAAAGCCACACGACAATGAGAGAAACAGAAAAACCACACATCTCCACTTTTTTTCCCTTCCTTTCTTTCTTTCTTTCGCTCGTAGTCGTCTGTCTTCCCAAACAATATTACAAAAGCAATTCCACACCGGTCAATAGGCAGCAGGATTGGCTCTCATCCGCCTTGTCCCGAAGGAGCTGCCATATCATCAATACAGATTTATACTGTAGCCTGGCTGAGAATATACACAAACGCCAATACAGACCGCTCACTCTGGCCGGTAAAAATGCATGGAGCAATCTGAGCCAATTTTATGAACAGTAGTAAAAGATTGGTGGTGGAGAGAAAGCAAGGAAGAGAATAGTGGAGAAAAAGAGAGAGAGAGAGAGAGAGAGATACATTAGCCTAGTACAGTAAGGTCACAGGCAGGCAGAAAGAGAGATAGGATACAATCACCACGCAACTATAAAAACTCTGTTATATGTGTTATATCATGCACTGCAAACACTCTCTGTTATATCTGGTCATCAACCGTGGTCCGTCTGTCCGGGAATATGTGGAGAGTGGTTGGTTACTAATGGTCCACCATGTTGGAGTATAGTGGCGACAAAGTTGAAGTTGCAATAGGCAATTTTATATACTTTTGCGGCACCAAGTTGCAGTAAGATAGACAACCCATTCCCAACCTGGTGGGCTGCGAAGGTATTGCAAGTGGGCCACCAAATAAGTTGCAAAACATTAAGATCTCCATTGTTGAATGATACCGTTATTGAATTTGTAATCACTGATTTGTTAATTAGCCTACTGCAGACAGCCCCTCACTTTTACTTCCTGATTTCTGTGTGGTGCTGATGGACATCTCCTTTTATCATTCAAATAAATAAAAGAAGATGCTCTGAGAACGTGTTGTTTGGCCTCTGTACTGTTTATGGTCGGATGTGGGCCGTGGACATTTTTGAGATTTTCAAGTAGGCCATGAGTCATTAAGACATAACTGCTCAATTTTCTGTTTTTTGAAGGACTTCATCACCCAGGAAACTTGTATAACGTGACATCAGTAAACCTAAATGTCTCCTTCTTGGTGGCTGTTCTGTTGTTTATGAGAAAGTTGTGTATTTCGCTCTTCAGTTTGAATTTGTCATTTCATGGCGAGGAGATATCACACACCGGAAATGAAAAAAAAAATTTAATCTGTGAATCGTTGACGTCTCAATTAGACTCCCCAGTGTATTGGTTTAGGCTGATGATGTGTATAGCAGATTGAAATATTGTAGCAGTTTTTCCTCCTTGATCCCCCCCCCCTTTTTTTTTTATGGTAGAATGTGAACACGTGACCACCAGCACAGAAATCTGTTACGTTACAATCTTTCATGTTGTTGTCACGCCTCCAACATGGTGGCCTTGTACAGTATACAGTATGTTAGCTCTCCTGATGCATGATGTCCTGTGGTCATCAGACACAATTCTTCAAATGGAAAAGCTGTCTCCCCCCCATCAGTGTTTTGACTTGACTTTCAGTTCAGGAACCTAGGACTGCACTGATTTATTCACCATGACAGATCTCCACCTTCAGGCGTTTTATGTTCAAGTTTGTTTGTTTATGTAGCCCTTTCCCGTGTAGGTCTCACAGGACTATCTTCATCCTGAAGATCTTGCATTAGTGCTGCAGGTAATTCTACAATGAATATCTTAGAGAAAACTATAGGTTATAGAGAATACTGTGAAACCAACCTCTCACTCCCACCCCGTTCGCTCAGCAACCCCTGCCGTCACAGAGAAAGGTCGCCCCCTCCCGTCAGACATCAACAATGCGGGCGAGGCGAGAGCTATAGTCAACGAGTCACTTGACCGCTAGTCGTTTGCGGGCGAGGCGACCGCTGAAGGTAACGGCGACGTCTTGAACGTAAATTCAGTCTGACGTTTAAGTAGGTCAAATTCGTATGTACTAAGAAGAAGGGGTGTGAGTGGTGGACCCATAGCGTTCCTGACGTTCTCGTCATGAGAGAGTTGGTTCGAACCCCGACCCAAACCATAACCCTAAACCCAACCAAGTTGTTTTGCTTGCCTAAACTTAACCGGCTTGTCAAGCCATGGCTCCTGTGAGACGTTATGCGTCTCCATAATTCGCCTCAATTGGACAGATACACGAGCCATGGGGGCACGGTGGCTGTCGCCTCACAGCTAGAAGGTCCTGGGTTCGATTCCCAACTGGGACGCTGTGAGGAGTGCGTGCTCGTCCGCATGTCCTCGAGCGCCCCCCCCCCCCCCCCCGGCCGGGTGGGGTCGTCAAAAAGGGCCTTTCTGGCGAAGGAGTGGCGAGGCGTCCTGCGCTGGTGGAGGAGTGGAGGGAACGGTGAGAGATTTGTAGCCTGACCATAGATTGTAAGTACAGAGGGGCTGTCTGGTGTACTGCCCTGTAGGCCAGAACAAGTGTTTTGAATTGAATGCGTGCCGAGATGGGAAGCCAGTGAAGGTCCCGGGAGAGGGGAGTGACATGAGAGAATTTGGGTTGGTTGAATACCAGTCGGGCTGCAGCGTTCTGAATGAGCTGAAGCGGTCGGATGGCTACAGCAGGTAGCCCAGCCAGAAGAACATTGCAGTAGTCCAGGTAGTCCAGACGAGAGATGACAAGTGCCTGGACCAGGAGTTGTGTCGCTTCCTTTGTCAGAAACGGACGGATTTTGCGGATGTTGTACAGGGAGACCCTGCAGGAGCGGGCAGTTGCTGCGATGTAGGCTGAGTTGGACAGCTGATTGTCGAGGATCACTCCAAGGTTCTTAGCTGTTTGAGAGGGAAACACGGTAGTGTTGTCAATGGAGATGGAAAGGTCAGTGAGGGGACAGTCTTTCCCGGGGAGGAAGAGTAGCTCTGTTTTCCCAAGATTCAGCTTGAGGAACCCCTCACCAAAAACATGCAATATCCTGGTCGCTGATGTGGTGCCTCCTCTGGTCGTTCAGGGCGTCTGCTCAGAGGTAGGGGAACTCGTTGGAATAGCGTGATCCTCCCACGTGCTATGTCCACAAAACTCACTTTGAACCCAAAGAGCAAAGTGATGCTATTAATATTAATCAGATTAAAATTCTGACACCTTATCTTACTCATTTATGTTCACCTAAAGGATTACATTTGATTAATTCAAACTAAATGTCAGCTTAGAGCGGCTTTGATCGAAATTGCCCTAATACATAATGTATTGACTACGGTGTTAACAGCACAAATGTCAGAATTAAGTGCACAAACATATGCATTCACTGTATTCACGTTGTGTTGCTGAACCCTGGTGGGCTAGCAGAGGAGCTAACTTAAGTTAAGTTAAGTTATCCTTTATTTATCCCCTTGGGGAAATTCATCCTCTGCATTTGACCCATCCTCTACTAGGAACCTTCCTAGAACTAGGAGCAGTGGGCAGCCACAGTGCAGCGCCCGGGGACCAACTCCAGTTCTTTTTGCCAGTGCCTTAGTCAGGGGCACTGACAGGAGTATTAACCCTAACATACATGTCTTTGATGGTGGGAGGAAACCGGAGCACCCGGAGAAAACCCACACGAACACGGGGGAGAACATGCAAACTCCACACAAGGACCTGGGACGGACCGGGGTTCGAACCCGGGACCTTCTTGCTGTGAGGGGATTGAGAGCTATCAAAGTCACAAGCAAGTCGACAGTGACCTTTAAGACAGCTGACAGCCTCAAACACCCATGCACCATGCAAGAGGAATAGAGGGTGTGTGTGTGTGTGTGTGTGTGTGATGAGAGCGATGTAAGTTGCAACAGTATCACACATCCATCTTCAGAGCATTCTCTCTCTCTCTCTCGCTCTTTCACACACACACACACACACACACACACACACACACACACACACACACACACACACACACACACACACACACAGTCGTGCTCCTTAGATGCACAGCTAACAACAACAGGATCACAGTAGGAAAACCTAACTAGGGTCTGGAGCAGGAAGGGACAACAGATGGACTGATATATTACGTATATGCAACAACGAGAAACACACACACACACACACACAGTATGCATACACAAGAAACGCACACACATTGCATAGGACTCTCACACAGACAGACACACTCACTCACTCACGCACAATCACTCATTCACTCTCATGCTGCATGCCTCCCCCCCACATACACACGCGCACACACACACAACCACACACACGCATGTGCCCACACGCACACACACACACACACACACACACACAGACTGACCCCCCCCAACTCCCTCCCTGTTCAAAAGAGTGCTGCCTTGTCATCAGTTTTAACTTTATCGCGTGTGTGTGTGTGTGTGTGTGGTGTGTGGTGTGTGTGTGTGTGTGTGTGTGTTTACTACCTGCACACAGCTGTCATTGCACAGGTGACAAAGGCACCTTCTAAAAGACACGATTCAGCCACAACCTCACCATATGTGAGCTCATTGAGCTCATCATGGACTGTGTGACATCTATGTGTCGTGTCAAAAGCATGTCCAGATGTTTTGACTGCATGCTGCTGGTCTGCTGCCACACTGGCTTAACCCTAACCCACACTGGCTTAACCCTAACCCACACTGGCTTAACCCTAACCCTAACCCACACTGGCTTAACCCTAACCCTAACCCACACTGGCTTAACCCTAACCCTAACCCACACTGGCTTAACCCTAACCCTAACCCACACTGGCTTAACCCTAACCCTAACCCACACTGGCTTAACCCTAACCCTAACCCACACTGGCTTAACCCTAACCCACACTGGCTTAACTCTAACCCTAACCCACACTGGCTTAACCCTAACCCACACTGGCTTAACCCTAACCCTAACCCACACTGGCTTAACCCTAACCCACACTGGCTTAACCCTAACCCTAACCCACACTGGCTTAACCCTAACCCACACTGGCTTAACCCTAACCCTAACCCACACTGGCTTAACCCTAACCCTAACCCTAACCCACACTGGCTTGCCAAGGAGAGCGAGTGTTTTGTCAAATCTTAAAGGAACACTCTGCCCATTTTCAACCAGCTTTGTATCATTAGAACATCAGTAGTATATCAGAAAACTGTAAACTGTTTGACAGTTATTGAGTGTTAAAGTTATTGAGTGTTAAAGTGTGGACCAGTGATGTCACTGGTCCACACTTTAACACTCAATAACTGTCAAATTAAATGACAGACTTCAAAACAGTTTACAGTTTTCTGATATACTACTGATGTTCTAAAGATACAAAGCTGGTTGAAAATGGGCAGAGTGTTCCTTTAAGCTGCTGACTTATTTAGCCATGGAAATTGACAAGGGATGGTCTGTAAAGCTGAGGTTACCCTACAAGATTTCCCCCCGATCTTACACAGGATTTCCAGTTGGGCACAGTCTGTCTTTGTCTACTATATTCACCTTATGTAGCCACGCCCATTTGACCCGGTTGTGTGGTCGTGTGACGACTTCCGGCTAAAAAAAATAAAAAAATAAAAATGGCTGGCTGCTCCAATATAATCTAACTCTGAATTAACTAATAATTTAGCCAATTGTATGTAACATACCAAATAAAAGCAAACGGCAATGTCTAAGAATGCAACGCCATGTAACTGGCTCGTTAAGTCTCGCATTCCAGGGAATTACGTTAACTTCTGCAGGTCTTATAAGACGTAAATGGCGCGAGCGCTCGGAGGAGAGAAAACTATCTGAAGCTTTCTTTGTTGGAGTCCAGGTATGTTTTACAAGAAAGTGCTCGTCATTGTCGACGATAACGTTATCTGACCTGGCTAACAGTGGATAGTAGTCGCTTGCTTGCTGTGTACCGAGCTCAAAGTAGTAGGCTGTTTTACCCCCTGCATTGTCCGCTACAAAAACAACTCTCTTCTTCATGACGTTCTTTCATATTTGGCACCGTGACCGCCGGAAGTGTTAACACGACCCGGAAGAATTTGGCCCACACCCGCGTCTGAACATAAGGTGAATAGTCTGCAGTTGTTGTGGGCAAGTTGCGTTGTTGTTGTTGTTGTTTCACAGCGGTGGAGGAATTTGAGATCGCACAAAGGAAATCCATAAATGGTCAGAGCCGGTCAGTCTGACCACGTGAGACGAGGGCGGAGCTAATGGCAGAGCATGCAGGGAGCTGCCGACGGAGCAGACATCTCTGGTGGAGTCCCTTGAGTTCCAGTTATTGAGACATTCAAATGAGCCTGCCCCCTAGAGGTTAGAGGACGCTGTAACCCTAACTCTGTCCTTTCTTCCCTGCCTCAACTCTTTCATGATCTTGTCTTTTCCCTTAACCTCTCGCTCTCTCTCCCTCATCTCTCTCTCTGTCTCGCTCTGTCTCTCTCTCCCTGTCTGTCTCGCTCTGTCTCTCTCTCCCTGTCTGTCTCTCTCTCTCTCTCCCTGTCTGTCTCGCTCTGTCTCTCTCTCTCTTCCATCATATTCATCTGCTCTTGCCAATAGGAAATCGGTCTTTTGGCTGAGCCTTAATGAGAAACCTGTGTGCGTGTGCGTGTGTGTGTGCGCGCGCGTGTGTGCGTGTGCGCGCGTGTGTGTGTGTGTGTGCGTGTGCGCGCGTGTGTGTGTCGGTCCTCAGGGTGCCAGCGATTCTCACACCTTCTCATAACTCCCTGCTCTCTGTCTCTCCAAATACACTGCCGCCTTTATCATCAGCAAAGAGACAAATAGCCTCATGCTCCCCAGATGGACACACACACACACACACACACACACACACACACACACACACACACACACACACACACACACACACACACACACACACACACACACAGCTAATTCTTGTGAGGACATAGTACAGTGATGTTTAGGGATGGGCATTTTGAATAAATTTTCATATATATATATATATATATATTAGGGCTGTCAGCGTTAAGGCGTTAATCGCGATGTGATTAAGGGCCGACCATAACGCGTTTTTTTCATCTCAGACAAATTATGTTTTCAGTCTGAAACGGACTCAGACACACGTGACGAACGGGTTCAGTTCGACTTTAACTCGAAATGGTCCGAAACAAAACTGATCATTCACCTCAGCAGCCCCTAATAATAGACTCATAGGTTGAGGCCACGTCTCGTCATAGACAGTCCGCATGTGTGGGAACGCCCACAAAATGTTAAACGGCTGGCACGCGAGTGGGGTAAAACCGCCCATATATCTCATGGGCTGACTCACCAAAAGACGGTGCTGCGGCTCTAAACTACATGTTTGGGGGTTCTAGAGCAGAACACAAGACGTCTGCTCAGATGTGCGTTTACTGCGGTGGTTAAATCCCCGATCGTGTCTGCCTGGGCTGGGCTATCAGCTAAATTCTAACTTTGCTGAATGGATAGAACGGGGGAATTTACCCCACGCTGACCCCGCCCCCAGTGTCTATTGTGGGCGTTCCTAGGGCCTGTATGGGCGTTCCCAGACATGCGGACTGTCTCTATGGGCAGCCCCACCCCCATAGTTTTCTGTCTCTTAAAACTAGTTTGATTGCGCCCTCACCTGGTTGCGACCACGTAGTGAAATGCATTATTTTGATTTTTTTTTAATCGATGAAAATTCCACATTATCTACGTGATTCCTTAACGATCAATTATCGATTTTCGATTATTGATGCACATCCCTAGTCATGTTCATTCCCTAACCCTTTACCCCCAAACAATACTGTATGTGCAATGGGCATGACTTAAGCCCAGCCTTAACCTAATAACCTCTAACCTTTAACCTTCACACTTCTGTGTTAAAGTGCAACCAACAAAACAACCCTCACTTTAGAGGATTTTCATATGCCTACATTTGGTCCTCACAAGAATGGAAAAACAAAAGCGCACACACACACACACACACACACACACACGCACGCACACACACGCATGCACACACCTCTACACACACCTACACACACACCTACACCTACACACACCTAGACCGGTGGGAATCATTTCTGTGTGTAATTTTTCCCGTTGGCTGCCGGTGGACTGGGCTGTTTGATTGCTTGCAGCAGTGATAGATGCCTGGCCAGTTTTCTGATTACTACAATCTTCGATCTCCAGGGCCCAACATAATCAGAATAAATGTCCCCTACTGTAGATATATAAAATAAAGGTGTGTGTGTGTGTGTGTGTGTGTGTGTGTGTGTGTGTGTGTGTGAGAGAGAGAGAGGGGGAGACCGATGTATAGAAAAAGAAAGTGGGTTTTGTGCGTATGAAATGATGTGAGTGTGTATGTGACAGAGTGTGGCACATCTATTGGTAAAATAGTGAGTGAGGACGCTGTGTGTGTGTGTGTGTGTGTGTGTGTGTGTGTTATAAGGAATCAAATAGCAGGAGAAATATATTTGTGTTTGTTCTTGTGCTACTTTTCAACCAGCTTTGTATCATTACAGAATCGGCAGTATATGCCAATGAACAATGTCTACCTTCCCTCCATGTTGCCTGCACTGAGAGCTCCCTGTTCAGCTGCCAGCAGAAACTCCGCCCTGCCAGCTGGTATGGCTCGTTAAGGCTCGTTAAGGCTCGTTAAGGGCTGTGTGTGAATAACTCTACTAAGCCTACTGTCTACTCTTTCTCAACGTGTATCTACTGTATACTAACTACTAATATGAAATGATGTTTGTGTATGTTTACACTACAGTATACAGCCATGTATCCCAGAATGCATCTCGCACCAGCTCGAGAGTTCGGAGCGCAGCAACATGGCCGCCAAGCGGGGCTGAAAAGAAGACTGAAAAGCTGTTTAGTTTGTGCTCTACAAATGTGAATATGGCACTTTATGAACTTTTAAAAATGATAAGTGAATAAACATAGCAATGTTGATTCCCGTAATGATGTCAGTTTATCAGAATAAGATTAAAAGAGACTCGCGACACTGATTTGCTCCCAATGTTTTGTTTAATTTTGCATTTTAAAAGACAACGTTTCGAGCCGATGCAGGCTCTTCGTCAGGTCAGGCAGTTTATCAGAATAACACATATTTCTAAACGGTTCCAAGCTGATTTCAGAGCACCTCGACCGGACAACATAGCACTGCCGCTTGGGGGGTCTATAATGTAACGTGACGTTACAGATCAGCACATTTCAATAAATGTTTTTTCATGAGGGGGAGGAGATGATGACAGAATTGTAATTTTTGATTGGACTATTCCTTTAAATCAGTGGCGATCTGAGAGTCTGATCAATCATCATCACTTGTTATCATTGGTCATTTATCATTCATACTAAACATTTGCAACGTGCTGTTGGCGAGCAGCCTGCCAGGACGGTGGACGTGACAAAAACGCCACTGATCAATTTGAGGGAGACGACAACGAATGTGAGTTGAGAAAGTGATGAATTGCCAAGTTATACATTTGAAGACGATTTGATTGAGAAAGTGGTGAAATCGAGTTTTTCTTTTATCCATCACTCACAGCGCAGGATCACCATATTGTTTAACGCGCGCGGCGTCAAAGTCGTTTATCATGTGGTGCGAGTCATTTTTGGTATCCATCAAAACCTTTGCATACTGATGCTGAGCAAATTGCTGGTCTCTCCGCTGTTTGTGTCTACAGGCTGTGAAGGAGGCCGCTTATCACGCCAGGCAACATCCATCATCACACCAACACATTTGCAAGTTGAGAGCATTTTGTATACAAATATGGACGTCATGACAGCTCCTCAAAATTCAAGCCAAAACATCTCCATCGCCCCCTTGTGGCTGGCTGCAGTACACTGTAGGTCAATTTTGCGTATAGCAGGGACGCATGAGTCAATGGTTGAGAGCATGAACCGTTGAGAGGTTTGTCATTGGTGAGTTAGAAATGTAAGAATTAAGAATGTTGTTTAACATGGGGAAAATACTGGATGTGAACTGGTCAGCTAACATTTAAATGGCGTATTTTTTATGGCGTATTTATGTCACATGAGGTTTTTGATGATCATGACCACTCAGTCATCTATCTTTATGACGCTACGTTCACACAGACACAGGGAACCTACGCCTTGCCTTGCCTCAACCCACACCTACGCCTGCAGACCTTGAGCTGGGCGTGAACCGATCACACCGCACGCCTTTGCACGCTGAACCTGGAGCCGAGTCACAAGCGCCTCTCCTCTCTCCCGACTGTATTTTCTCACGTGTGGTCCCGAATTATCATGGGTAGCCTAGGTAAAATAAATCTGATATATTTAATGTTCTATTGATGCTGGATATGTATAACCAGGTCTGACTATAGTCGGACTTTTTAGAGAGGTGATCTTGCAAGAATATGTGCTGGCACAACAACATTGTCCATCTTGCTTCTTCGGTCGCTATTCTCCCTCCTGAAGATTTGTTTGCCGACGCGGAGAAAGCCCCACGTGATAGCCACCCGTCAATCTCTCTCTCTCTCTCTCTGCTCAACACTGTTGTGGTAACTCCATTTTATTTTGAAATTCAGTTGACTTTGCCATTTCCCACGGATATTGTCGCGTTTTTCTTTCATGGCTTGACAGAAGAAGCCTGCCTGCACGCGCCTAGTCGGCTAGAAAATAGAACTCACGCCTAAACGATAAAATCGGCAAGGCACAGGCGAGGCGTGGGTACAGGCAGGGTTCACGCTCAGGCGCCCTGTGTACACAGCCTCGTTGACTAAAACGGACGCCTATTTAAAAGCGTGGGTAAAGGCAAGGCGTAGGCAAGGCTTGGGTCCCTGGTGTGAACCCAGCCTAAGGAACAACGTTAGACACACACAAGCACCTACACATGTGCAACACACACACACACATCTCTACTAGCTCTTTACATTTTGATCAACCTCACATAGATATTCATACAATCAATATTTATTAGTATTGGATTGACTGTGGCGTCAACCCTAAACATATTGATTAGGCCCAGATGGAGTGTCACCCTAAAGACCTCCGGATTTATAGTGCATGTGTGGATAATGGGTGGTCGTGTGTAGCCTCTTGGTTAAACTAGCCAAGGTTGCCGGCCTGAATCCCATCCGAGGGGCATCTTGGTGGGAAGACAATGAGACGCGCTACTTGCCACTGAGCAAGGCACTTGGCCTGAAATCACTCTGAGTAAAGACTGAATATGTTTGACTGTGTATGGAAGACTATTGGCCCAAATATTAAATCATAAATACCACAATGAAATTAATAAATAACTCAATTAAATAAGTAAATTGATTTATTTATTTCATTGCATGTTTTATTTATTTCATTGAGTTATTTATTTATTTCATTGTGGTATTTATTATTTAATATTTGGGCCAATAGTCAGCTTCTCTCCAGGGTGAATAAGGCTCAGAAATATGGGGTTGGAAAAGCAGCCGTTTGCTGCGTGGAAGGTTGAAGAGATTTAATCCATCACTGAGGAGAGAAGGAGAGCGTTGGTGTCGATAGGAAAGTAGTTGAGCCGTACACACAAACACATCTACCTGCAAACACGTAGCCTACTGAGTCTGTCTCTCACACAAACACATCTACCTAAACACGTAGCCTACTGAGTCTGTCTCTCACACAAACACATCTACCTAAACACGTAGCCTACTGAGTCTGTCTCTCACACAAACACATCTACCTAAACACATAGCCTACTGAGTCTGTCTCTCACACAAACACATCTACCTAAACACGTAGCCTACTGAGTCTGTCTCTCACACAAACACATCTACCTAAACACGTAGCCTACTGAGTCTGTCTCTCACACAAACACATCTACCTGCAAACACGTAGCCTACTGAGTCTGTCTCTCACACAAACACATCTACCTGCAAACACGTAGCCTACTGAGTCTGTCTCTCACACAAACACATCTACCTGCAAACACGTAGCCTACTGAGTCTGTCTCTCACACAAACACATCTACCTAAACACGTAGCCTACTGAGTCTGTCTCTCACACAAACACATCTACCTAAACACGTAGCCTACTGAGTCTGTCTCTCACACAAACACATCTACCTAAACACGTAGCCTACTGAGTCTGTCTCTCACACAAACACATCTACCTAAACACGTAGCCTACTGAGTCTGTCTGTCACACAGACACATCTACCTGCAAACACGTAGCCTACTGAGTCTGTCTCTCACACAAACACATCTACCTGCAAACACGTAGCCTACTGAGTCTGTCTCTCACACAAACACATCTACCTGCAAACACGTAGCCTACTGAGTCTGTCTCTCACACAAACACATCTACCTAAACACGTAGCCTACTGAGTCTGTCTCTCACACAAACACATCTACCTAAACACGTAGCCTACTGAGTCTGTCTCTCACACAAACACATCTACCTAAACACGTAGCCTACTGAGTCTGTCTCTCACACAAACACATCTACCTGCAAACACGTAGCCTACTGAGTCTGTCTCTCACACAAACACATCTACCTAAACACGTAGCCTACTGAGTCTGTGTCTGTCACACAAACACATCTACCTAAACACATAGCCTACTGAGTCTGTCTCTCACACAAACACATCTACCTAAACACGTAGCCTACTGAGTCTGTCTCTCACACAAACACATCTACCTAAACACGTAGCCTACTGAGTCTGTCTCTCACACAAACACATCTACCTAAACACGTAGCCTACTGAGTCTGTCTCTCACACAAACACATCTACCTAAACACGTAGCCTACTGAGTCTGTCTCTCACACAAACACATCTACCTAAACACGTAGCCTACTGAGTCTGTGTCTGTCACACAAACACATCTACCTAAACACGTAGCCTACTGAGTCTGTCTCTCACACAAACACATCTACCTGCAAACACGTAGCCTACTGAGTCTGTCTCTCACACAAACACATCTACCTAAACACGTAGCCTACTGAGTCTGTCTCTCACACAAACACATCTACCTAAACACGTAGCCTACTGAGTCTGTCTCTCACACAAACACATCTACCTAAACACGTAGCCTACTGAGTCTGTCTCTCACACAGACACATCTACCTGCAAACACGTAGCCTACTGAGTCTGTCTCTCACACAAACACATCTACCTAAACACGTAGCCTACTGAGTCTGTCTCTCACACAAACACATCTACCTAAACACGTAGCCTACTGAGTCTGTCTCTCACACAAACACATCTACCTAAACACGTAGCCTACTGAGTCTGTCTCTCACACAAACACATCTACCTGCAAACACGTAGCCTACTGAGTCTGTCTCTCACACAAACACATCTACCTAAACACGTAGCCTACTGAGTCTGTCTCTCACACAAACACATCTACCTAAACACGTAGCCTACTGAGTCTGTCTCTCACACAAACACATCTACCTAAACACGTAGCCTACTGAGTCTGTCTCTCACACAGACACATCTACCTGCAAACACGTAGCCTACTGAGTCTGTCTCTCACACAAACACATCTACCTAAACACGTAGCCTACTGAGTCTGTCTCTCACACAAACACATCTACCTAAACACGTAGCCTACTGAGTCTGTCTCTCACACAAACACATCTACCTGCAAACACGTAGCCTACTGAGTCTGTCTCTCACACAAACACATCTACCTAAACACGTAGCCTACTGAGTCTGTCTCTCATACACACACATCTACCTAAACACGTAGCCTACTGAGTCTGTCTCTCACACAAACACATCTACCTAAACACGTAGCCTACTGAGTCTGTCTCTCACACAAACACATCTACCTAAACACGTAGCCTACTGAGTCTGTCTCTCACACAAACACATCTACCTAAACACGTAGCCTACTGAGTCTGTCTCTCACACAAACACATCTACCTGCAAACACGTAGCCTACTGAGTCTGTCTCTCACACAAACACATCTACCTAAACACGTAGCCTACTGAGTCTGTCTCTCACACAAACACATCTACCTAAACACGTAGCCTACTGAGTCTGTCTCTCACACAAACACATCTACCTAAACACGTAGCCTACTGAGTCTGTCTCTCACACAAACACATCTACCTAAACACGTAGCCTACTGAGTCTGTCTCTCACACAAACACATCTACCTAAACACGTAGCCTACTGAGTCTGTCTCTCACACAAATACATCTACCTAAACACGTAGCCTACTGAGTCTGTCTCTCACACAAACACATCTACCTAAACACATAGCCTACTGAGTCTGTCTCTCACACAAATACATCTACCTAAACACGTAGCCTACTGAGTCTGTCTCTCACACAAAATGATACTTCTTTGCTCGCGCACACAGAGAGGAGACTCTTACTTATTCTCTCTCTCTCTCTCTCACACACACACGCACGCACACACACGAACGCACGCGCACACACACACACACACACATACACACGAACGCACACACACACATACACACTTGCACACACACTCGCACACACACACACACACACACACACACACACACACACACATACACACTTGCACACACACTCGCACACACACACACACACACACACACACGCACAGGGAATTAAACTGCTGTTGCCGGCAATTACAGACCTAATAGCCTGTCGTGGCTGTCAGCTGGTAAGGCTGGCTGACTGACACAATGGGCATTCATGCCTGTGTGTGTGTGTGTGAGTGTATTTGCATGTTTGTGCGAGTGTGTGAAGGGGAGAACCAGTGTGTTTATGTGGACGCGTGCATCAGCGTAATTGTGAGCAACAGTGTGTGTAAGAGAGAAAACTTGTTTATGTCAATGGGTGTGTGTGTGTGTGTGCACGTGTCTACGCGCGTGTGTGTGTGTGTGTGTGTGTGTGACAGTGACTCCAATTGCTCTACTTCAAAGCTTATAGCCGTCAGCATTCATCCAATCAAAGTGCCCGGACAGAAGAGCCAATCAGTGAGCAGAAGAGATCAGAGGCAAGTATCTCTCAACTAACTGGATTACCTTCACACTCTCGACATATTGTACTGAATACCATGGTACACGAATAAAATGACACAAACAAAACTTTCAACATGACATGTCTAAAAAGTACCGCAAGCACTTGTTACCGAGAACTTAATCTCTCTCTCTCTCTCTGTCCCTCTCTCTCTCTCTCTGAATTGATTGGTTTCATTGTTGATTTTTTTGTGTTTTTTTTATACTTCTCTCCACTCGCTCTCCACTTTTTTTGGGAAGGGGGCATTCATTTAATTTGTGTTGATATGTTTCTCAATTTGGAAACTAAAGAATACTGAGAATACTGAGACTGAGACTGCTGCTTCCTCTACACAGCTGTGAGCTAACTGTACAGAGGCAGAAGAATGTGTTTGCAGAGAGAGAGAGAGACAGAGAGAAACAGAGCGAGAGACACAGAGACACACAGAGAGACACACAGAGACAGAGAGAGAGAGACAGAGAGAGACAGACAGAGAGACAGAGAGACACAGAGACAGACAGAGAGAGACAGACAGACAGACAGACAGAGAGACACAGAGACAGACAGAGAGAGAGACAGAGACAGACAGAGAGACACAGAGACAGACAGACAGAGACAGAGAGACAGAGAGACAGAGAGAGAGATAGAGACAGAGACAGAGAGAGAGACACAGAGACAGACAGAGAGACAGAGAGACACAGAGACAGACAGAGAGAGAGAGACAGACAGAGATAGACAGACAGAGAGAGAGACAGACAGAGAGAGACAGAGAGAAAGCCTTGTCTGTCACTGAGATATGTTTGTACCTCATCTCTTTCTCTCTCTTGCTCAAACTCAAAGATTCTTTACTCTGCATCACTGTCAACAAATGGGCAATATCCCCAAAGTTACGCTAGAATACATCACGATGAAAATAATAATATAAAAATAAATCAGCATATATATAAGCATATAAATCAAAACAATACAGAGAATGCTTTGACTACCAATACTGGTGTAGCAATAAGTTAGACTCAGACACTGCCACATTGCGTCCACAAATCAGTGACCCGCCTCCCGTGACGCTCGGAAACCACAGCCTTCGTCTACACCTGTGTGACTGTATGACGCCTACCTGTCTGAACTCATAACGGAACTGTTATGTCCACACAATATACGTAGCATTTTACATTTCTAGAAGGTGAATAAGTAAGGGATAATGTATTGTGAGCCGGTGATTACTGGCGAAATAATGACCGACAGGTGAATGATTGAGCCCGATGCGCAGCGGAGGGCTTAATCATTCACCTGAAGGTAATTATTTCCAGTAATCACCGGCTCACTATACATTATCCCGCTTAGAACACGGCCTACAACTAAATCATTCAATAATCTGACAAAAATAATTATTCAAATAGATTTTTTAATAGCGTTTTCAACGACAAAGCGGTTTCATTCGTAATTCATTCTGCAACTGGTTGGCCTAATTAGTAGTGTCTTGCTGACAAAAGGCTCTTATCAACTGATTAATCCAGGTGTGGCAGAGCAGCGGTCGGTTGTCGAGAAATAATGACCGGTGAATCTTGTTGATTGACCAATCAGAATCGAGTATTGAAGAGAGCCGTGTTCTAATTAGCGTTATACCTCCAGACTCTATGACGGAGCAGCAGTCTGAGGTTTAAGTAGCTTCACGACTTTCTCGACATGAGAGAGCTGGTTCGAATTCTGACCCAAATCATAACCTGAAGCAGTCTCGTAAAATCATGGCCGACCCCACTCCCACCCCGGACACAAACTCTTTGCTCTTTGCTTCTTCCCAACTGCCATCGGCCTCTTCAACAAGGCCCGAAAGAAGCCCTCTGCATTTAAGGTCGTGGTTCACCTGGTAGAACCCCTACCACAAAGGCTTTGTCCTCCACCTGGGTTCGACTCCAGTTTGATTCCAACCCGTGGTCCTTTGCCGCATGTCATCCTCCCTCTCTCTCCCTACCTGTCCTGTCTGCCTACCTGTCCTGTCTGCCTACCTGTCCTGTCTGCCTACCTGTCCTGTCTGCCTACCTGTCCTGTCTGCCTACCTGTCCTGTCTGCCTACCTGTCCTCTCTAAAGGCAAAAGGGGAAGGAGAAAGACAGAAGAGAAAGGAGGTGTCGTGACAGGTGGGCTCCCCCGTGCTGACCACGCAGGCCCCTCCCCCCCGGCTATGACGCATGACGAGAATGTATGTTGCGATTTTGTCTTTTAGATATTTACTTTGTCTATCTCTGAATATTGATATGACCACTACGCTGCAGACACTAACACAGATTCCTTGTATTTAATCTTGCATAGTGTGGCAATAAATAAAAGTGATTCTGATTCTAGAACCAACCAAGTTGATTTTGTTGCCTAAAACCCAACAAGAAGTGTTACTTGCATAACTTAACCGGTGATTCGAGCCGTGGTTCCCCGCGGCACGTTAGCGGGCCGTTAGCCGCCAGGTAACTCGCTACGTAGCGTCGGTGTAGCGGTGGCTCCTCCGAGGCGAGAGCCGGTGACTGTGCTGGAGGACCGACATGTCGTGAAGGAAATGTAAAAATATGAACATTTCCGCGGATTCTAAATGTACAATCCTGACATTTTATCCTGGCGATTGGGTTGCATGTGAAACACTCAAATATAAATCTGCACAAACACCGGCAGATAAAGTATACACACAGGCTGTACGAGAACACACACAAACTGATGCATTCACAGTCACTCTGGATGAAAATGCCTCAGTTGAGAGAAGTAGCTGGAGGAGAGAGATGAAGCTAAATGATGCGCTGTCCCCCTGGTACGCGGTAAATAGGCGCAGAGGGGAAGAGGAGATGCAGGGATGAGATTTTGAAGTGGAATGTATCTTGTTAGTGGAGGCGGAGGTGCACTAAAGGCAGGGTGGAGACACAACTAAAGAGGATCAAGATGAGGAGGGGAGACAGGAGATACTGAGGAGAAATGTGTGTGTTTAGGTGAGGGAGAGGAGGAGAGACAGCACACAGAGGAGGAGGAGATACTGAGGAGAAATGTGTGTGTTTAGGTGAGGGAGAGGAGGAGAGACAGCACACAGAGGAGGAGGAGATACTTAGGAGAAATGTGTGTGTTTAGGTGAGGGAGAGGAGGAGAGACAGCACACAGAGGAGGAGATACTGAGGAGAAATGTGTTTGTTTAGGTGAGGGAGAGGAGGAGAGACAGCACACAGAGGAGGAGGAGATACTGAGGAGAAATGTGTTTGTTTAGGTGAGGGAGAGGAGGAGAGACAGCACACAGAGGAGGAAATACTGAGGAGAAATGTGTGTGTTTAGGTGAGGGAGAGGAGGAGAGACAGCACACAGAGGAGGAGGAGATACTGAGGAGAAATGTGTGTGTTTAGGTGAGGGAGAGGAGGAGAGACAGCACACAGAGGAGGAGGAGATACTGAGGAGAAATGTGTTTGTTTAGGTGAGGGAGAGGAGGAGAGACAGCACACAGAGGAGGAGATACTGAGGAGAAATGTGTCTGTTTAGGTGAGGGAGAGGAGGAGAGACAGCACACAGAGGAGGAAATACTGAGGAGAAATGTGTGTGTTTAGGTGAGGGAGAGGAGGAGAGACAGCACACAGAGGAGGAGATACTGAGGAGAAATGTGTGTGTTTAGGTGAGGGAGAGGAGGAGAGACAGCACACAGAGGAGGAGATACTGAGGAGAGATGTGTGTGTTTAGGCAAGGGAGAGGAGGAGAGACAGCACACAGAGGAGGAGGAGATACTGAGGAGAAATGTGTGTGTTTAGGTGAGGGAGAGGAGGAGAGACAGCACACAGAAGAGGAGATACTGAGGAGAAATGTGTGTGTTTAGGTGAGGGAGAGGAGGAGAGACAGCACACAGAGGAGGAGATACTGAGGGGAAATGTGTGTTTAGGTGAGGGAGAGGAGGAGAGACAGCACACAGAGGAGGAGATACTGAGGAGAAATGTGTGTGTTTAGGTGAGGGAGAGGAGGAGAGACAGCACACAGAGGAGGAGATACTGAGGAGAAATGTGTCTGTTTAGGTGAGGGAGAGGAGGAGAGACAGCACACAGAGGAGGAGATACTGAGGAGAAATGTGTGTGTTTAGGTGAGGGAGAGGAGGAGAGACAGCACACAGAGGAGGAGATACTGAGGAGAAATGTGTCTGTTTAGGTGAGGGAGAGGAGGAGAGACAGCACACAGAGGAGGAGATACTGAGGAGAAATGTGTGTGTTTAGGTGAGGGAGAGGAGGAGAGACAGCACACAGAGGAGGAGGAGATACTGAGGAGAAATGTGTGTGTTTAGGTGAGGGAGAGGAGGAGAGACAGCACACAGAGGAGGAGATACTGAGGAGAAATGTGTGTGTTTAGGTGAGGGAGAGGAGGAGAGACAGCACACAGAGGAGGAGGAGATACTGAGGAGAAATGTGTGTGTTTAGGTGAGGGAGAGGAGGAGAGACAGCACACAGAGGAGGAGATACTGAGGAGAAATGTGTCTGTTTAGGTGAGGGAGAGGAGGAGAGACAGCACACAGAGGAGGAGATACTGAGGAGAAATGTGTGTGTTTAGGTGAGGGAGAGGAGGAGAGACAGCACACAGAGGAGGAGATACTGAGGAGAAATGTGTGTGTTTAGGTGAGGGAGAGGAGGAGAGACAGCACACAGAGGAGGAGGAGATACTGAGGAGAAATGTGTGTGTTTAGGTGAGGGAGAGGAGGAGAGACAGCACACAGAGGAGGAGATACTGAGGAGAAATGTGTGTGTTTAGGTGAGGGAGAGGAGGAGAGACAGCACACAGAGGAGGAGATACTGAGGAGAAATGTGTCTGTTTAGGTGAGGGAGAGGAGGAGAGACAGCACACAGAGGAGGAGGAGATACTGAGGAGAAATGTGTGTGTTTAGGTGAGGGAGAGGAGGAGAGACAGCACACAGAGGAGGAGGAGATACTGAGGAGAAATGTGTTTGTTTAGGTGAGGGAGAGGAGGAGAGACAGCACACAGAGGAGGAGATACTGAGGAGAAATGTGTGTGTTTAGGTGAGGGAGAGGAGGAGAGACAGCACACAGAGGAGGAGATACTGAGGAGAGATGTGTGTGTTTAGGCAAGGGAGAGGAGGAGAGACAGCACACAGAGGAGGAGGAGATACTGAGGAGAAATGTGTGTGTTTAGGTGAGGGAGAGGAGGAGAGACAGCACACAGAGGAGGAGGAGATACTGAGGAGAAATGTGTTTGTTTAGGTGAGGGAGAGGAGGAGAGACAGCACACAGAGGAGGAGATACTGAGGAGAAATGTGTGTGTTTAGGTGAGGGAGAGGAGGAGAGACAGCACACAGAGGAGGAGATACTGAGGAGAAATGTGTGTGTTTAGGTGAGGGAGAGGAGGAGAGACAGCACACAGAGGAGGAGATACTGAGGAGAGATGTGTGTGTTTAGGCAAGGGAGAGGAGGAGAGACAGCACACAGAGGAGGAGGAGATACTGAGGAGAAATGTGTGTGTTTAGGTGAGGGAGAGGAGGAGAGACAGCACACAGAGGAGGAGGAGATACTGAGGAGAAATGTGTTTGTTTAGGTGAGGGAGAGGAGGAGAGACAGCACACAGAGGAGGAGGAGATACTGAGGAGAAATGTGTTTGTTTAGGTGAGGGAGAGGAGGAGAGACAGCACACAGAGGAGGAGGAGATACTGAGGAGAAATGTGTTTGTTTAGGTGAGGGGGAGGTAAAGAGAGGAAGAAAATGAGGAGAGAAGAGGAGATGGGATGAAGGGAGGAGAGGTGAGGAGGAGGAGGAGAAAATAGCTTCAGTTTAGCAGTGCTGAATATAATACTTCTGTTTGCTGCCTCCCTGTTGGGTTGAACCCAGCAGGGGTCCGCTTATTGGAAATTGAAGTGTAGGTGCTTGTGTGTGTGTGTGTGTGTGCGTGCGTGTGTGTGTGCGTGCGTGTGTGTGTGTGTGAGAGAGAGTGTGCTTGTGTACTTGTGTGTTCATACTTTATACATGAATGCTTATACATTCCTTTTCATGCGCCTATTTATGTGTACTTAGTATCCTCTTTTAAATCATCTCTTCTTAAGACTCACTTTTATCATATGACTTGTTCTTAATGGTGGTGGTATTGTTGTAACTTTAAAAAAATACAGATTTATTTCATTTTGCATCTGGTTATCAGCGATATTTTGTTCTTAGGCCTTCGCAGGCCATTTTAGGGCATTGTGACATCATCACCATCACATCCCTCCCCTGTTTTTCTGACGAATCACTGATGATGTCATAGGCACTGATGATGTCATAGACATTGTGACGTCATCAGTGATGTGACGTCACTCGACCTGTGGTTTTTGGTTAACTCGAGCAATTGTGACATCACTGATGATGTCATAGACATTGTCACATCATTGTGATGTCATCAGTGAGAGCACAGATGATGTCATAGGCAGTGATGATGTCACAATGCCATCAGTGATGTCACTCGAGCAATTGTGGTTTTTGGTTACACTCGGGCAATTGTGACATCACTGATGAGATCAAGCACGCACACATGCACACACACACACACACACACACACACACACACACACACACACACACACAATTTAAGACGATTCATTAAGATGAAAATCTGTTCAATATCTCATAATCACTCTCAAATTTCCTCTACAGCTGTGGGCGTTTACACTAGAACTGTGAAGTATAACTTTTTTCCACTTTTCCAATTTATCCTTTGATAAAGTTGCCATTGTAAAAGCTCATTTTCCAGCTGTAACTGTTTTCTCCGCAGGCTTTGATTCCCCATCTCACACACCTCCACTCCCCTCTATTTTCACCTGAACGTCTTTTCTCTCTCTCTCTCCCCCTTTGCATTTGTTCTCGGTGTCTCTTTACCTCCTCCAACTCTCCACTGATTAAGAAAGAGGGGGGGAAATGAGAAGAGAGCGAAGGAAAAAAACAGTCGGCAGATCGGTGGGTAAGTTCAATTAAACCGCGGGCCTCTGGGCTTTGTGTGCGTGTGTGTGTGTGTGTGCGTGCGTGTGTGCTCGTTCGTGCATGTGTGTGCTCGTGTGTGTGCGTGCGTGTATGTGTGTGTGTGCGTGTGCGTGCGTGCGTGTGTGTGCTCGTGCGTGTGTGTGTGTGTGTCTGTGTGTGTGCGTGTGTGCTCGTGCATGTGCGTGCTCATGCGTGTGTGTGTGCGTGTATGTGTGTGTGTGTCTGTGTGTGCGTGCGTGTGTGTGCTCGTGCGTGTGTGTGTGCGTGTATGTGTGTGTGTGTGTGTGTGCGTGCGTGCATGTGTGTGTGTGCTCGTGTTTCCAGTCTCACCTCTTAAGGATTGTTTTTTCCTCCTTAATCAAGTGAGAGGGAAGCCCACAGGTAATTACAGCTGCTCTCCAAAAACAACACGCAGGCTGGCTTCAGTTCTATGAGTCCATCACAGTCACCATCACAGTCCAATTAAGCTACAACTCATCATTCTGAAGGACAAACAAAGTCACAAACAAAGTTGTGTCTCCTCTCCTACATTATGAAGCAAAAAGAAGAAGAAGAAATGTTAAATTGGGCAAATTGGTTTGAGTTTAGTCGGACATAATTATTTCACGAGGAAACGGTGATGTATTCCTTCTGTAGCTGGAGGACTACAAATGTCTCCTTCACAAAATGAGGACCACTTTTATGACTTTGGAAGCGTTTTCTGACAAATCGCATTAAAAAACGCATTTATGCTTCGAAAACCATAAAAGTGGTCCTCGTTTGTGAAGATTATCTTGCTGAACACAAACTTTTGGTAACTACAGACCTTATATCAAGCATTTAACCAAAGTCCCCATACAAAAATCCCATTGACTTTTATACGTAAGAGTGGGAAGTGCTAACATCCATGTCCGGACCCTTGTCTTGATTGGCCTCAGTGGCCTCTATGATGTTATTTTTTACATTTTAGGCAATTATTCCAGAAGTAGAATAAGCTTCAATTTGCATCAGCATAACATCTGAGGTTCTATCTTCTCAATTCACACATCCAGCTGTGCTTTCATACGCTGCACTGATTGGCCTAATAGGGCAATATAGTCAAAGGTCAAAATAGCCTAACTCACCCAAATGTAGTTTCCCAGACACCACTGGTCTGATTTTGACAACACTTTTGGCAACATTTTGGAATAGTGTTCTGGTGTTTAAAAATGACACTGATTGGCCGACATGTTAAACTTTCAGAGGCCATAACTGCCACACCCATTTTGATGAAGCATCTTGTTACTGATTGGTCCAGTGGGTGCTTGCATCATGCATGGGAGATGACATGATGATTTTGTTTTGCCTTGTCTCTCTTATCATCTTCTGGAAGATACAGGGCCCCATCTTCCCAAAAGCGCTAATTTAGCGTTTGCGCTGTGCGCAATGCAAATTGGGGGCGGACACAAGCGCATGCCTGTGATAATTGTACTGGGCATTGGCTGCCACATGCCAAAGCAGGTGTTTCAGAGCTAAAATGTGGGATAGATGGCATTACCCTATCGTCAGCAGCGCGCAGTTACTTTGCGCTAAGAGCTTTGAAAAGGACCTCTTACGCGCAAATACCTCGCTGCGCTGGGAGCGCAGCCATAATCTCCGTGCAGCGCAGCGCAGTGGAAAGTGGAATTCCTTTTGGATATGTCATTACGCACAGCCTTGCCACGCCAAGACATCAAATTATGCTGCTAAAATTGGGTATTAGCAGATAATTCAGTGAGGCAATCAACTCACTGATAAACTTTTATCACATCGCAAAGAGGGCAATGAATTGAGAAAACTTGTTGGACAATGGACATAGGCTATTTACCTTCATAACCCGGAGGGTCGTTGGCACCACAGACGATCTGTCAATAAGCTCTGTCCTCGCACGAGTGAGTCCACTCTATTACGCATGGAGAGAATTACAGCATATTGCATGCCTCGCGCAAACAGCCATTGCGAGACGGGAATCTGATTGGTTTTGATTGACGTAATGCCCAGCCTTGCCTGGCCACGCCTGTGAATAATTCTGGTAGTTAAGACCGCCCAAATCCCGTTTGCGCAGACATTTTGGGCCGCAGATGATTTTGGCACGGCTCTAATTTGCATCTGTGACTCGTGCCGTGAACGTTTCCGCATCCCGGCCGAGAATTGCATCCCCAACATATTTCGGGGCTGTTTTAACTTAGAAATCATGGAGGTCACGTCTACCAGACAATTATAACACTTTTAACAGTTATATTTCTATATAAATCATTACAATATGCTCCCGTGAGGTGGGGATGCTGCCGGCGCTGGGGTGCAAAACACCTGGCGGACGGCGCAAGGCGGACTGCTATCTTCCCTGCCTCAAGGCACGCGCAAATAGGTGCACAAGCGCTATTAGGGGATAGCGCCTGTCGGAAGATAAGGCCCACAATGTTGTGGTTCCTAGTTTGTGGAGACACACTCCGGTTCTACTGTATAACTGTGTAACTGTATATAAGAAAGACATATCTGTGGTGCAGTGGGGTGTGTGTGATGGCGCCTTGGATCCTTTGGCACTATACTCTGTTGTGTTTCCGTACCCGCACAACGCTGCAGGCGGCCGGAGGAAACCAGACGCCAGGCCTGAGATGGAGAGAATCCCATTATCATGTCTGTTCACACTAAATGAGATTTTTGCTGTAACATTTACCTTAAATGGGTTTCCTGTAGCTCAGTACAGACGATGATGTGAGTCGCATGCTGTTAGATCACAACATGGCGATGGCACTAGTCTAATGGTTAGAGAAATGATGGCCAGAGGGGTCACCAGTTTGAATCCGGGACTGGGGAGAGCTAAGATATGTCCTCCCCTCCCTCCCTGTGACAGAAGTCTCAGAGTGGATTCCCTGGGTTCAGATACCAGGACTGCCCTCTTGATGTTTTTAGCGGTTTATTTCTTGTTATATATTAAGCTCAGGGTTTCTGTGTCTCATCTGCACAGATTTTCTTTTTCTATACCGGCTCATTCTTTGTTAGTTTTGCCATGTAGTAACTTGTATTTGTATTTATAAATATAGTAAACATACTATACTACATACTACACCTAATTGTACGCAGTCGGTGAACTGATTTTGGGTGTGTAATGACTATACTGTATATCTACTGGTTCGCCCTCATTGACAGAGGCTCACAGACTAAGCTCTTTCATGTTGCAATTTCATTGATAGCTAATCAAAGAAAATAACTTTTTGGTCAGGTTTAGAATTCTTTGTCGGAACTTTGTAAAAACAGTGGTGTATGTTGATCTGTATAAGACAAGGAGAAAACACATTATAGTATGCAAATGTACAAATACATTACACACAAAATAGTCACAAGAAGAACACAACAAATCATGTAGTGTAGTTTCTGTCTTGCAGATGACACCCAGATGCAGATCGACACACAAGATGCGACACACTGACAATCACCACCTACAGCGGACGGGCAATTCATAGCCCATCACAAAGCTGCATCACTTTACATAAACATAACGTAGATATATATATAATAGAAATACACACTGGCAGCTTCCACAGGACTCCCCTGATTAATCTTCCATCAGGGGAGGCACATCGCATCCTTCCATCATGGGAAGTTTCATATGGGATTCACATTGTCAATTAGCATCCATGAAACATAGGATTGTAATGGGCTGGTTTCCCCAATCATTCTCATTTTCTGGTAGGATCTTAATATCTTTTTCATTTGTAAGCCACGGCCATTTTGATAGAAGGATCCATTCAAAATGTTAATTTGTCCTTGACATGCATGTTTACTGAAAGAGAAATATAAACATATTAAATGGCAACAATAACCATATTTTATTGTAAACAACCTGTCCTCTACCAATACCAACTGTGTTTTTATTTTATTTTACTGTAGATAAACCAGTCAGATGCAATCAGACAGTAAACTGACGTTGCGCACAAGCGGCAACCTCCTGCTTGGACAGAAGCCAATGTGGAAGTGCCAAAAACTGCCCGATTTTGCAACATGTTTACGGTCTGGTTCAAAAAACGGTTTTGGTCTCTATAATTTAACCTTTCATGACAAGTGTACGGCAGGTGAATTTTTCTATCCACCTTATTTTTGAATGCCCTGCTGTAAAATAATTATGGGTGCAAGGTCCGGTGAACGTGACTGATTGTCGCAGCTTGCCATTTCCTCGTTAAATACGCTGGGGGGGGGAAAAGCTGCTCGTCACAATCACTCGTTTGATGACTTATTTGAGGGAATCTAATAATTGTATCTATCACATCCGCTATTTATGTTGCTCTTTCAACAACTCGGGATATTTATCGACGAGATTTTTGCCAAGCTGGACGTGATTTGCGCCGCCTGCAGCTGTCGTTTACAGACGGGCACTTGCTATGTTGTATCTGTGTCAGGCTGTCAAATAAGGTAGACAACATCATACATGTTTTGTGTCTGGTAAAAAAAAAAAATCGGTTTTGGTCTCTATAATTTAACCTTTCATGACAAGTGTATGACAGGTGATTTTTTCTATAGAGTAAAATAGACAAAAAAAAAGACAAAAAATGTTTTGGGCGTGATTGACAGGTCGCCTGTCGAGTGACCACACTCAGCTTGCCAATCACTGACCTAATAGAGCCCACTTTTTCGCAGCTTCGGTTCCATAAGGGAATTCCTCATTCATTTTCCCCATTCAGAGATGCGTCTAAAAATCCTTATAAAAAGGGTTTTAACCCTGGAAGCAAGACAACCAGCCAGCTACTGAATCGTGAGTGACCATAAGACATTTGACTCTGAGCAAAAATACAAAGTGTGTGTGTGTGTGTGTGTGACATGTGTGTGTGTGACGTGTGTGTGTGTGTGTGTGTGACACAACCGCGCTGGAAGTGGGGAGCTGCCGGGGCTGCAGCCCCCCCTGGTGGCGGCCTCAGCCCCTGCACCTTCCTGACGCAGCCCCCCCAGCCCCCCCCTCATTTGGCGAAACTTCAGTGACTGTCACAGGCATCTCTCTCTCTCTCTCTCTCTCTCTCTCTCTCTCTCTCTCTCTCTCTCTCTCTCTCTCTCTCTCTCTCCTCATTTCCCCGTGGGTGCTCTGCTCTGGGCTCTAGGCTGTGGCTGGGCGGGGTCTCTTTACATTGATTTGATAGCAAACTCCACCCACCCCAGGCCCGCTGGCGGCCCCGGGTTACAAAACGAGTTGATCAAAACATAGCCCAATCTGATTGGCTGCATGAGTCAGTGCACTCTATGTGACCCTGCTGACGTAGTGAGTAAACACACTTGCGCATTGAGCGGTATCAGAGAGAGAGTGACAGACTGACACATCTCAACACAAGTAGCCAAAACAAAATGAGGAGATTTTTGATCACAAAACCTAGTGCGTTTTCCATCACCACCAGTGCAACCGTGACGAGTAGCCTACGACTTCCAGTTCCAGGTGAGGTGTAGTGGTGTATGTTATGTTGGTTAAAACTTTTGATGTCTCAATCAATGTGTCTGTGTGGGTCGGTCGCTGATGCTGACGCTGTTCATGTTCTATGTCTATGTCTGTGTGGTTTACAGCATGCTTCGGTCGCTTGTTCCTATTCTGTCGAACTGAAGTGGTGTGTGAAGTGTGTGTGTGTGTGTGTGTGTGTGTAGGTCGCTGTTAAATCTCCTATGGTGCGTTTGCGTCACTACAGCTTTATCGCTTTATCAGGGGATGGGTTGGGCGACGGGCATGCGCAAGCATGGGCACGCACTGGCACAGACAGAAA
>NC_139631.1:3926171-3951171 GCF_964638095.1 Poromitra crassiceps | reverse complement strand
CCGAAAAGTTTCTAGAACCGCGGCTGCGCAGGCGCTCCCTCCTCCATCTATCTGCCTAATCCCACATCACTTCACACAGGTCACACACAGTACAGCAGCGAAGTGGTCCTCCACAGTCCACACAATCGTTCTCCCCACTCATGATCAATGAAACTGTGAGGTGAGCATTGAGCAGTCAGAGTCGTTAGTAGTTACTTAATTAGCGCATATTGATATGCAAATTAGCGCGTAACGTTGTTTCGTAGGCTAAACAAAAGAACTTGTGGCTGTGCCTGCCAGACAAACAGGTGGACTGGAGGAAGGTAGGTAGGCTACCATGGCACCAGCCAGCCATGTCATGCTAGCTCGCAGTTAAGTGGGTGTAAATGGATGCAATGTTTTTTGAGAAACATATGGGCATAAGTGACAAACATATTTTCAAACGGGTCCCTTGTTATCTGAATGAAATTAAGCCCTTCAGAATCGCAAGTGGCTGCTTTACACAGCCTGTCTGATGTGATGATGATGATAGCTTAACATGCGTGCATGGCATGCTATTCCCTTTTCTTTCCTTCTTTCCCTATTTTTGCACGCTGTGGTGGTGGTAGCCTACCAACTTCCAACCAGTCAGATCTTGTTTTTTCCCACAATAATTTCATAATACCATTTGTAATGCCACCGTTGTAGTGCTGTTGTTCAAAATTAAAGTACATTTTCTCAGATTTATTGGTGTCTTTCTAGTCACACAATTTAATAGTCAGTGTTTCCCATACACTGATCTATTTGTGGTGGTACACCCTACATAGATTTTGACCCCCACAAATACTGCCACATATTAATTTCAACTAGTTGACTGCAAACTCCTGCTTTAGTGCTTACAGTATATTATTATCTTGTCGGAATATTATTCCAGCCAATAAGTTAGGAAGTTCCCTTTTGATATAATTTTACTTTTGTTTTGCCTACAAAGCAAAATGTTACTTTACTTGAAACTCCCCTGAAGTGATTTTGGTATTATTTATGCAAGCATAATTCTACCATATAGAACCTGTATGCAGAATATATATAGTATATATAGGGAAACAATTATTTTTTCATCGCTGTAAAACCACAGAACGGTAAAGAAGATATTGATGTGTGTAGTTCTTCATAGATCTAGTCTCTTCATTTTGATCTCAAAGTGCGCCAGTTTGATCCATTTTTACTTGAAACTGTACAAAATTTTCTTCCGGGGGGGCATGCCCCCGGACCCCCCTAGGGGTTCAGCGGTCCATGACCTTTGGGTGGGCTGAGCCCACCCAAAGCTCTGATGCTAAAACCGCCCCTGGTGCACAGTCTGTGCAAATGACTGACATGGCAGATTCCTACAAACCCAGTAGTCCTGTAACGATTACAGAAGCCATCTGCTGGGGCGAGGCTACGATGACTCAGGTGTCTCTGCCACAACCAAGGAGGAGGCAGTGTGCCATTGATGTGCAATGCAGTGCACACTGTTTAAATCTTGTGCTTGTGCCAGAGGCTGATAGCATTTTTGCTATTTTTTTTAAATATTTTATTTAAGTTTTTATAGAACAATATACGAACAATGACATCATCAGTGACATCACAATTGCGCAAGCGACATCACTGATGACATCACTTCCAGTTGAGTGTGTGCTGCCGCCGGGAACCCAACAGACTGCGGTGCCGCAATTTCATGCAATTTGGACACAGGGAGTCATAGCGCCACCTAACTGGCAAAACAAAAAGCGGTTTATCTCGAGAACCGTTCGTCCGATCGACTCCAAACTTGCCGGGTGCGCTGCCGGGAACCCCGACAAATTGCAGTGTTCGTGCAATTCGACCAATAAGATCACAGCTTTCATGTATCTCCAGGACTGTCCGTCCGATCGACTTCAAACTGGGAAACGGGCACTGCACTAGTATTGTAATAGTTTTTAGCTTAATAATGCATTGATTTTCATGGCAAAATGTGGCCTTTCTTATCTCATAGTGCCAGTGGAGCTGTTGTTTACGTGGTGTGACAAATGTCGATATCCAACTTCTCAAATAAACTCGTGTCTAGGGGTATAATATTACCATCGACCATTTGTAACATGAATTGACAAAGACTACATGAAGAGTAGGCCATTTGACTGTTGATCTAGCTGAATTACCTTTCCCTTGGTGCAGGCTGTCTGGCACCATCCGAAGTCAGCTGCTTCACCGGGCCGGATGTAGCTTAAGATAAGATAAGATATCACTTTATTGTCAGGCAGTCCGAAATTTGTCTTGCATCCTAAGACACTTGTTTCTCATAAATACATACAGGTGTACAATACAAACGACAACACCATCACCATCATCAAAGTTCTACATACTGTGGAACTTCAATACACGTAATCGACAACAAAAAACAAGAGACAAGAAAAGTTGAACCCTCTCTGGGCCAGCTCGTTGTCGTTGAGGTGTGAGAGGCATCCAGGCCTCCTCACACGGTTATAGTTGCGCCCCACCAAAAGGCAGGACTAAAACATCAATGGTGTAGAAAGTATCCACCTAGTTCCTCGCTCCTCTGATCTCCTTGTGTGATTCACCGTCCCTGTGTGAGATGATCCACACCTTTCCTCTGCTTCAGGAGACCACAGGCCTCTTAAAGAGACAGTCACACATGTCTCTCAAAGCATTCAGCATCAGTCAACAAACAAATGGCCAGAAACACATAAGTAAATATGACCACATTTTCATGAGCAATGAGTTAAGGGGATTACTGCCTACTGATCGTAACGGTGGTCTGTCTAATTTTGTTTTGTCCCATGAAACTGACCATTCATGATGCCCTGGCTATAGCGCCACCTATGGGTATCAAACCAACAGTTATGTGTGTGTGCATGCATTCTGTTCATGTTTTTTTGTTTGTTTTTATTAATGCATATTAAAATAATCCAACACCACATTGTGGCCACCCCTGCTGGGCTCCCTTCTCTCCACATTCCCTTCTTTCTTTCTTTGTCCTCTCCATCTCCTCTCTCGTATTCCTTCTCTCCATCTCTCCTCTTTCTTTCTCTTCTGCTTCTCTCTCTCACTTTCATTTACCTTCCCCCCTCCTCTCCTCTTCTCCTCCTCACTTGATCACACCATCAGCTAGGGGAAGTGGAGCTCATTTAAGACTCTAATTCACAATTACATGGACAGGGGCTTAGCTTGACCCTGAAGAGCCACAGTCTCAGTCTCTCTCGCACGCACGCACACACACACACACACACACCCACCCACACCTGCCTGGGTTCTGCTCCCCTGTGTGATTGTTATAGTGAAAGGTTAATTTGAGTGTGAAGCTTCTGGCATACTCTTCGCGCCCAGCCAAGCGCATAGGGCGCACGGCGATTATGACGACATCGCACGGGGCGTGTCGGGGGGCGAGGGCTGAGCGCAGCGCGGCGCGTCCATGGAGATTTTTCTATCAGCGCGTCGGTTTTGCTGCCTGTTGCCTGTGAGATCTCCGTGGTAGGCTATCAGCGGATATCTGCTGTGATTGAGTCCTCACCGTCGTAAAGTCGCCTTCAAAGCATGCTGTTCGATTATAACGAACTAGTTGTGTGGCTTAGCCTTCCCAAATGTGGAGGGGTCGTTTTTTATAATTTAATACATAGAATTGGGAACGTTACATTCAATTTCATTCAGACTGCCTGGAGCCTGGAGCTGCGCACTGAGTATGTTCTGTTTTGGCCCGCGCAGAGTGCGCGCGCCCTCCTCTGAGCCCCGCCTCCAGCGCGTGCGCGAAGAGTATGCCAGAAGCTTAAGGAGCCCAAGGCGATGGGCCGGGAACAAGGGGGTAGAGAGACACTGACAGAGGTGGAGAGAGAGAGAACGAGGGGGTAGAGAGACACTGACAGAGGTGGAGAGAGAGAGAACGAGGGGGTAGAGAGACACAGACAAAGGTGGAGAGAGAGAGACTGAGAGAATAAGGGAGAGAGAGAGATAATTCAGTTCAGCGAAAGCACCCACTGAGAGACAGAGAGCGAGAGAGAGAGAGAGACTTGAGCAGTCGGAAGCGATATTTAATTAGCCTTGGGTGACTATAGCTGACTTGCTAGAAAAAGGCCACACTCTCCCTGCACTCCCCTCTCCTGTCAAGTACCCTGTTAGTGAAACCTCCTCTGAGACAGATGGAAGAGGAGGAGGGGAAGAGAGACAGGGAGAGCAACAGATGGAGAGACAGAGAGAGAGACAGAGAGAGAGAGAGAGAGAGAGGCAGACGGAGAGGTAGTGAGACAGTGAGGAGAGGGTGTGAGATACACAGAGAGAGGGCATGAAGGAGAGTCCAAGAATTTGAGAAAATAATTTCTATTCGAGTAGTTGATAGATATCAGAGTTGAAAAAGAAAGGATTTATGCAATCAGGGCTGGACTGGGACAACGAATCGGCGCTGGCATTTTGGCGCCCAGACCGGCCAATCACCATCGATCACACCGCCCCTCTTCGGGCTCCCCTGAATATGGATTCCTGCTCCGTAAAAACACTAACGCTGTGTTATGATATCAAGAGAGAGGAAACATGAGAAGAAATCACACCCAGCTGAGAAGTAAGCTGCTTCTTCTTCTAATGGCTTTCCGGCAGACTGGATGCCTTGCGGCACATTGCTGCCACTCACAGTTGGATGGTCTCACTCTAGACCTGGTTCTTCCTCTTCTTCTTTCAAGTTTGCGGTGTTTCTCACACCTCCTCAATCTTAGCTGTTGCACCTCGTCTCATGTTCCTCTGCTCCTCATCCCTCCTGAGCAACGTGCCTTCACCTTCGTGAAGGGCTCCTCCGTTAATATAGATTTCAGCCAAAGGGGCGGAAGCCATTATCTGGTTCCCCTCGATGGGCGCAGCAGATGTCAGCTTATCAGTGTCATAAATCACTGATGACGTCACAATTGCTTAAGTGACATCACTGTTGACATAGTATGACATCACTGAGGATCTCACAATGTCTATGACATCACTGACAATGTCACAATGTCGATGTCTATGACATCTTCAGTGGGTATGACATCCTCATTTGCCACTGGCCCACATGAAGATTGTGGGACATGACATCATCAGTCGGGGGCATTTGCATGCTCAGTTGATGGATTGTGTTTGTTTACAAATTTGACATCATCAGTCACCACTGGCAACCACTTATAGAGGCGGCTACTTCTTCTATAAGTCCGTGCCATAACGGACAGTCCCTGCCATAACGGACGGACACACAAAGTCAGTTATAAAAGCAGCTGCACCGCTTAAAAAGAGGGACACAACACAATCCCATGATGTCATAATGTTATGATGTCATCACATCAGTCATAATGTCCAACACACACTTCAGTCCACAAGCCTTCTGTTTGAGACAAGACAAGGAATGGCTGAAGACCTGAAGGAATATGGCTGCGTGCTCCAGCCCTCCACGATGGCACCGCCGCAGGAGACCTGGACAACCTGACATCATCTGACTCTTCATGGGATGTCCACCTTAATGATGCTCTCTCAAGGAGCCACTACCTCAGTGTTTTTGCCTCGGTGACTTTCATTCTTCGTCCTTGAATCTGCCAGCCCAGTGTGGGGTGGGCTGACAATAGGCTTCTTTCTCCGAGGAGCTGGAGTGGCTACAAAAGCTACGCTGCTGGATCCTTGGCATTCCGTCTTCTTCTCTTCCATCTTTGAGTGAAGGCATAATGAGGCCACCCTGCGTAGAGCTCCCTCTGCAGGGGTGTTTCTGCTTGCAGCCTCGACACCCACTTACTCGCTCCGTCGGCGCAGGGAATAAATACATTGTGCCCACGGGCAGAAGCAACAGACATGAACGCCTCGTGCTCCTGAATTGTTTTTAAATGACTCGTTTAAATGACTTGTTTATTTGGAGGGTTTATGTTCTTATTTCATGCTTCTGCTCATGAATTTGATCACTGATCGTTGATCACTGTTTAAAAACTGTTTTATGCTGCTGTCCCCTCCCTGCCTTGTCAAACTAATAAATGAATCTGCCTGGCTTTAAACAGGTACAAACCCTCTGTCCTCTCCTCCTCATCGCCCTCGTCTCTCACCTGAGACTCCTTAAAGCTGTGACCTGCCCAGCAGCCTCAGACTGTCAATGATGATATGTTGGAGCCCCCTGACTGCTGACAAAACATTCATATTGTCAGCATAAGGTGACTCTGTGGTGGGGAGAGAGAGCCCTGCCAGCCTGCCCTGTCTGCCTCCAGGCCAGGGGATTCTGCTTGCCCACTTCTAAATGTTACATACTACTACGACTGGCTGGCAGGCTGTGTCTGGCAGCCTGGCAGGCTGTGTCTGACCGGCTGGCAGGCTGTGTCTGACTGGCTGACAGGCTGTGTCTGACTGGCTGACAGGCTGTGTCTGAGCGGCTGGCAGGCTGTGTCTGACCGGCTGGCCGGCTGTGTCTGACTGGCTGACAGGCTGTGTCTGACCGGCTGGCAGGCTGTGTCTGACTGGCTGACAGGCTGTGTCTGACTGGCTGGCCGGCTGTGTCTGACCGGCTGACAGGCTGTGTCTGAGCGGCTGACAGGCTGTGTCTGACCGGCTGGCAGGCTGTGTCTGACTGACTGGCAGGCTGTGTCTGACAGGCTGTGTCTGACTGGCTGGCAGGCTGTGTCTGACCGGCTGGCAGGCTGTGTCTGACCGGCTGGCAGGCTGTGTCTGACAGGCTGTGTCTGACTGGCTGGCAGGCTGTGTCTGACAGGCTGTGTCTGACTGGCTGGCAGGCTGTGTCTGACCGGCTGGCAGGCTGTGTCTGACCGGCTGGCAGGCTGTCTCTGACCGGCTGGCAGGCTGTGTCTGACTGGCTGACAGGCTGTGTCTGACCGGCTGGCAGGCTGTGTCTGACCGG
Organism: Poromitra crassiceps; assembly: GCF_964638095.1. Taxonomy (NCBI): domain Eukaryota; kingdom Metazoa; phylum Chordata; class Actinopteri; order Beryciformes; family Melamphaidae; genus Poromitra; species Poromitra crassiceps. The sequence goes on along the minus strand of NC_139631.1, from coordinate 3,944,339 downwards.
CTGACAGGCTGTGTCTGACCGGCTGGCAGGCTGTGTCTGACCGGCTGGCAGGCTGTGTCTGACTGGCTGACAGGCTGTGTCTGACCGGCTGGCAGGCTGTGTCTGACCGGCGGGCAGGCTGTGTCTGACCGGCTGGCAGGCTGTGTCTGACTGGCTGGCAGGCTGTGTCTGACTGGCTGACAGGCTGTGTCTGGCAGGCTGTGTCTGACTGGCTGGCAGTGTGGTGCTCAGCCTGTTGGACACACTGCACAGCAGCAGTCAAGAAGGAGCCCGTGGAAATTAGACCATCTCAATTCCAAAGGAAAGGGAGCAGAGGGAATGGAGAAGATGGGGGAAGGGAACTAACTATATATAACTATATTATATATATATTATACATACATAAGACATACATACATACATACAGTACATACTGTATATACATACAGACAGACAGACAGACAGACAGACAGACAGACACAGACAGACAGACAGACATACATACGCACATGCACGTAGGCTAGATTCACAGTGGGCCACTTGCACCCCTGTTTGTCTGTAAGCCTGCATTAAAAGGTTCTGCTGCCAGGCAGTAAAGCTGGACTGAGATGGGCCAAACTTGTCTTATCGTTCTGCAAAGCAGAATGGGGTGACACACCCACCACTACCTTAACCAAACACGTTGTCATCTTGTACTAGGCCTGCAGCCGAGGCATGCACCACTCCCATGATGCAACACTCCCATGATGCACCACTCCCATGATGCACCACTCCCATGATGCACCACTCCCATGATGCACCACTACCATGATGCACCACTCCCATGATGCAACACTCCCATGATGCAACACTCCCATGATGCAACACCCCCATGATGCACCACTACCATGATGCACCACTCCCATGATGCACCACTCCCATGATGCAACACTCCCATGATGCAACACTCCCATGATGCAACACTCCCATGATGCACCACTCCCATGATGCAACACTCCCATGATGCACCACTACCATGATGCACCACTCCCATGATGCACCACTCCCATGATGCAACACTCCCATGATGCAACACTCCCATGATGCAACACCCCCATGATGCAACACTCCCATGATGCACCACTCCCATGATGCACCACCCCCATGATGCAACACTCCCATGATGCACCACTCCCATGATGCACCACTCCCATGATGCAACACCCCCATGATGCAACACCCCCATGATGCACCACTCCCATGATGCACCACTCCCATGATGCACCACTCCCATGATGCAACACTCCCATGATGCACCACCCCCATGATGCACCACCCCCATGATGCAACACTCCCATGATGCACCACTCCCATGATGCACCACTCCCATGATGCAACACCCCCATGATGCAACACCCCCATGATGCACCACTCCCATGATGCACCACTCCCATGATGCACCACTCCCATGATGCACCACTCCCATGATGCACCACCCCCATGATGCAACACTCCCATGATGCACCACTCCCATGATGCACCACTCCCATGATGCAACACTCCCATGATGCACCACCCCCATGATGCACCACTCCCATGATGCACCACTCCCATGATGCACCACTCCCATGATGCACCACCCCCATGATGCACCACCCCCATGATGCACCACCCCCATGATGCAACACCCCCATGATGCAACACTCCCATGATGCACCACTCCCATGATGCACCACCCCCATGATGCAACACTCCCATGATGCAACACCCCCATGATGCACCACTCCCATGATGCACCACTCCCATGATGCACCACCCCCATGATGCACCACCCCCATGATGCACCACTCCCATGATGCACCACTCCCATGATGCACCACCCCCATGATGCAACACCCCCATGATGCACCACTCCCATGATGCACCACTCCCATGATGCAACACCCCCATGATGCACCATTCCCATGATGCACCACTCCCATGATGCAACACTCCCATGATGCACCACCCCCATGATGCACCACTCCCATGATGCACCACTCCCATGATGCACCACTCCCATGATGCAACACTCCCATGATGCACCACTCCCATGATGCACCACTCCCATGATGCACCACCCCCATGATGCACCACTCCCATGATGCACCACTCCCATGATGCACCACCCCCATGATGCACCACCCCCATGATGCAACACTCCCATGATGCAACACCCCCATGATGCAACACTCCCATGATGCACCACTCCCATGATGCAACACCCCCATGATGCAACACTCCCATGATGCAACACTCCCATGATGCACCACTCCCATGATGCACCACCCCCATGATGCAACACTCCCATGATGCAACACCCCCATGATGCAACACTCCCATGATGCAACACTCCCATGATGCAACACTCCCATGATGCACCACTCCCATGATGCACCACTCCCATGATGCAACACCCCCATGATGCACCACTCCCATGATGCACCACCCCCATGATGCACCACTCCCATGATGCAACACTCCCATGATGCACCACCCCCATGATGCACCACTCCCATGATGCAACACCCCCATGATGCAACACCCCCATGATGCACCACTCCCATGATGCACCACTCCCATGATGCAACACTCCCATGATGCACCACTCCCACGATGCAACACTCCCACGATGCACCACTCCCATGATGCAACACTCCCATGATGCACCACTCCCACGATGCAACACTCCCATGATGCACCACTCCCATGATGCACCACCCCCATGATGCACCACTCCCATGATGCAACACCCCCATGATGCACCACTCCCACGATGCAACACCCCCACGATGCACCACTCCCATGATGCACCACTCCCATGATGCACCACTCCCACGATGCACCACTCCCACGATGCAACACTCCCATGATGCACCACTCCCATGATGCACCACTCCCACGATGCACCACTCCCACGATGCAACACTCCCATGATGCACCACTCCCATGATGCACCACTCCCATGATGCAACACCCCCATGATGCACCATTCCCATGATGCACCACTCCCATGATGCACCACCCCCATGATGCAACACCCCCATGATGCACCACCCCCATGATGCAACACCCCCATGATGCACCACCCCCATGATGCACCACCCCCATGATGCAACACTCCCATGATGCACCACTCCCATGATGCACCACTCCCATGATGCAACACCCCCATGATGCACCATTCCCATGATGCACCACTCCCATGATGCAACACCCCCATGATGCACCATTCCCATGATGCACCACTCCCATGATGCACCACTCCCATGATGCACCACCCCCATGATGCAACACCCCCATGATGCACCACTCCCATGATGCAACACCCCCATGATGCACCACTCCCATGATGCAACACCCCCATGATGCAACACCCCCATGATGCACCACTCCCATGATGCACCACCCCCATGATGCACCACTCCCATGATGCACCACTCCCATGATGCAACACCCCCATGATGCACCACCCCCATGATGCAACACTCCCATGATGCAACACTCCCATGATGCAACACCCCCATGATGCACCACCCCCATGATGCACCACTCCCATGATGCACCACTCCCATGATGCAACACCCCCATGATGCACCACTCCCATGATGCAACACCCCCATGATGCACCATTCCCATGATGCACCACTCCCATGATGCAACACCCCCATGATGCACCATTCCCATGATGCACCACTCCCATGATGCACCACTCCCATGATGCACCACCCCCATGATGCAACACCCCCATGATGCACCACTCCCATGATGCAACACCCCCATGATGCACCACTCCCATGATGCAACACCCCCATGATGCAACACCCCCATGATGCACCACTCCCATGATGCACCACTCCCATGATGCACCACTCCCATGATGCACCACTCCCATGATGCACCACTCCCATGATGCACCACCCCCATGATGCAACACCCCCATGATGCACCACTCCCATGATGCACCACTCCCATGATGCAACACTCCCATGATGCACCACTCCCATGATGCAACACTCCCATGATGCACCACTCCCATGATGCACCACTCCCATGATGCACCACTCCCATGATGCAACACTCCCATGATGCAACACCCCCATGATGCACCACTCCCATGATGCAACACCCCCATGATGCACCACTCCCATGATGCAACACTCCCATGATGCACCACTCCCATGATGCACCACTCCCATGATCTACACAGACAGATGCCTGGAGACAGAAAAGCAATAGCCAGCTCATAAAGGTCACATGCTGTGTATCTGTGGCATCAAGTGTAAGAAACAGATTCTCCCGCAATGGATGAATAAAGGATGCGATGTGACTGATCCTTGTAGAACGAGGCCAGTAAATCTGAAGGAAAAAACCACCTCACCAAGAACAAATTGATACATGCGTTTTCAATGGATTGTGTTATCATTGAGCATGGTACAGTACTGTAGATAACATACTAAAACGTGTTACTTCTGCCAAAATGAAAATTCAGGAAAGGGGGCATTTTCAAGGTGGCGTCCGAGATGGCTGCCGGGAGTTTAAAATGCCTATATCTCAATTACTGTAGAGAGCCAAAGTGAAACGTCACTTCCTGCTTTCGCCCTGTACCAGCGGTGCGAAAGATATGAATGGCGGTGGACGGAGAATAAGGTTAATTTTTTGATCTCGTTTGAATTGTGCCACGGGGTGCCAACGCTAATTTTGTCAATTTAAAACATAACTTTGCATGTCAAGAAAGTCGCAGTTTGTCGCCAAACACTAGAAGTTATAAATCAGAAAGACTACTACATGCACTGTCGCCTAAGTGACGTCACTTTCTCTACCGGCAAAGCTGAAGACCGGCGACATGCCACGAGCTTCCACGAGGTATGTAGTTTTTATAGGAAACTAAGCCCTACGTTTCAGTTTGACGACAAACTGTGACTTTCTTGACATGCAAAGTTATGTTTTAAATTGACAAAATTAGCGTTGGCACCCCGTGGCCCAATTCAAACGGGATCAAAAAAGTAACCTTATTCTCTGTCCACCGCCATTCATATTTTTCGTAGCACTGGTACAGGGAGAAAGCAGGAAGTGACGTTTCACTTTGGCTCTCTATTCAACCCACTGTAGAAAGGTGGTGTTGGTGTCCAACCCTAGGTTTTATGGCTCAAGGAATACAACCCAATCAGTGAAATGACCAACACTTCATTATTTATTGACAAATCCAAGATGGCATCCCAAGAGGGCCCCCCAAATTCCGGTGAATAGGGTAAGAAATATTACGTTTTCTAAAATGCTATGTTTAAATATGCAAAAAACGAACCCATTAGGTCAGTCAATATATGGGGGGGAAAAGAGCACCTAACACTGAACAAATTGATGCAAAAGTTTTTTCAGTGGATTCTGGTCCTATCAGGCATGTTAAATAACATAACATTCCGGAAAAGGGTCATTTTCAAGATGGCAGCTGCCGGGAGCATGGCTCCTTTTACTATTCAACCAGATTGAAATGTAAATGGCAGCAGATCGTTTGTGCGAGTTATGCTGCCTTAAATAAGCCACATCAGACCTAACCAATCCTAAGACTAATACGTGCTATGTTTAGACTTCAATGACACATAGGGTAGTTATATGAAGCAACGTATACACACAGCGGGCCAGCTGTGTTGCTATTTGCACCTCTTCACCGATCTATGGCACTTCCTAATTGACTGTCTGTCTCAATGTCTCTCTCTCCTTCTGACTGATGCTCCCTCTACGTCTCTCTCCCCTTCTGACTGATGCTCTCTCTACGTCTCATTCTTTCTCAAAGGAGCACATATGTGGATCTTATCCTGCTTATTGATTGTGTGTGTGTGTGTGTGTGTGCGTGCGTGCGTGCGTATCTGTCTGTGTGTGTGTGTGTGTGTGTGTGTGTGTGCGACGCATGTGTGTGAGTGTGAGTGTGTGTGTGTGTGTGTGTGTGTGTGTGTGTGTGTGCGTGCGTGTGTGTGTGAGTGTGTGTGGGTGGTGGGCACACAGATGGCAGAGCAGAAGATGATTAGAGTGGTATTACATTGGCACTGGGTTGGCACGTACTGCTTTAATTACCTAGTGCAGCAGACACACACAGAGATACACACACAGAGATACACACAGATTTATAGACATACACACACATACATGCAAACAGGCAGACACACAAAATACACACAAATATATAAATGCACAGACACAGTCACCCAGAGAAACTCACAGACAGACACACACACACACACACACACTATATAACACAAAAATACACATAGGCTATGTAAGAAGCTTTTTACGCTTGGTTTTCAAATCTATCTTGGGCGATCGGATCACAAGTGGACAGCGCTAAATGCACCTGTAAACCACTTACACTCTGGGAGGGTCTGGGACGCATTTGATCACATATCTTTTGTAATGTAAACAACTGCTTACTCAACTGACGTCCTCTTCCTTCACCAGTGTCACTTCCATCTTGGCAGAAATAGCCTGCAAGTAATTAAAAAAACAAAAGCACATGTATGTTCAGCTGCTAGTGAGCACTATACTATAGGAATACTATAGGAAACACTATAGATTTGGAGCATGGGTGGGGCGACTTTAGGGTGGCGACCTGCAACAGGAGAAGGTGCCACAGCAGACACATTTATTTTTCTTGCATACGTAAATGATGTAATCTACATGTGTATTTGCATATAGAGCGGGGAAGTGAGATCCCATCACAAGTGGTCACTGAAATGCATGTGGAGATGATGCGTTCTAATCTCAGGTGTAAACGGACTGATTTAGAGCACTTAGTCCACTTGTGATCGCATGTTAATACCCGGTCTAAACAACCCCGAACCCCACTGTTTGCAGGTAGAGGTGAGGGAGAGAGGAGGAGGCTGAGCGGGTGAGGAGGAGGGGGGGGGGGTAGAGGTGAGGGAGAGAGGAGGAGGCTGAGCGGGTGAGGAGGAGGGGGGGGGGTAGAGGTGAGGGAGAGAGGAGGAGGCTGAGCGGGTGAGGAGGAGGGGGGGGGGGTAGAGGTGAGGGAGAGAGGAGGAGGCTGAGCGGGTGAGGAGGAGGGGGGGGGGTAGAGGTGAGGGAGAGAGGAGGAGGCTGAGCGGGTGAGGGGGGGGGGGTAGAGGTGAGGGAGAGAGGAGGAGGCTGAGCGGGTGAGGAGGAGGGGGGGGGGGTAGAGGTGAGGGAGAGAGGAGGAGGCTGAGCGGGTGAGGAGGGGGGGGGGGGTAGAGGTGAGGGAGAGAGGAGGAGGCTGAGCGGGTGAGGGGGGGGGGTAGAGGTGAGGGAGAGAGGAGGAGGCTGAGCGGGTGAGGAGGGGGGGTAGAGGTGAGGGAGAGAGGAGGAGGCTGAGTGGGTGAGGAGGGGGGGGGGTAGAGGTGAGGGAGAGAGGAGGAGGCTGAGCGGGTGAGGAGGGGGGGGTAGAGGTGAGGGAGAGAGGAGGAGGCTGAGCGGGTGAGGAGGGGGGGGGTAGAGAGGAGGAGGCTGAGCGGGTGAGGAGGGGGGGGGGGTAGAGGTGAGGGAGAGAGGAGGAGGCTGAGCGGGTGAGGAGGGGGGGGGTAGAGGTGAGAGGAGAGAGGAGGAGGCTGAGCGGGTGAGGAGGGGGGGGGGTAGAGGTGAGGGGAGAGAGGAGGAGGCTGAGCGGGTGAGGAGGGGGGGGGGGGTAGAGGTGAGGGAGAGAGGAGGAGGCTGAGCGGGTGAGGAGGGGGGGGGGTAGAGGTGAGGGAGAGAGGAGGAGGCTGAGCGGGTGAGGAGGGGGGGGGGTAGAGGTGAGAGGAGAGAGGAGGAGGCTGAGCGGGTGGGGGGGGGGGGGTGAGGGAGAGAGGAGGAGGCTGAGCGGGTGAGGAGGGGGGGGGTAGAGGTGAGGGAGAGAGGAGGAGGCTGAGCGGGTGAGGGGGGGGGTAGAGGTGAGGGAGAGAGGAGGAGGCTGAGCGGGTGAGGAGGGGGGGGGGTAGAGGTGAGGGAGAGAGGAGGAGGCTGAGCGGGTGAGGAGGGGGGGGGTAGAGGTGAGGGAGAGGAGGAGGCTGAGCGGGTGAGGAGGGGGGGGGGTAGAGGTGAGGGAGAGAGGAGGAGGCTGAGCGGGTGAGGAGGGGGGGGGGGGTAGAGGTGAGGGAGAGAGGAGGAGGCTGAGCGGGTGAGGAGGGGGGGGGGGTAGAGGTGAGCTCAATCTATCCTTCAGATGAAAAGCAAACGGCAATCGGCGCGGCACAAACATGGCGTGTCATCCTCCCATCGCCAGGGTCCTTCTCTCTCTTGATCTGTGCAAATGGGAGAGTGATAGAGCGTGGGGAGAGGGACATTTATATTTCATCGGCCCGGGCGGCGCCGTGCCAGTTAAATTGATGTCGCGGCCATCTTGGCGGGGGGGCGGGTGCGGGATGTGGGGGGGCGGGGGCGGAGTTTGGGCAGTTGGGGGGAGCAAAGGTGGGCGGAGGAGAGGATGAAGAGAGCGGGATAGAGCAACAAGAAGAAGAAGGGGGAGGACAAGATGGAGGGAAAAAGAGAGGGGTGAGAGAGGGGCAGAAGTGTGAGAGGTTCATCTAGAACAGTGGTTCCCAACCTTTTCCAACTCAGGGCCCACTTTTATGTCTCAAAAATGTTCGCGGCCCACCTCCGACCCCATAAATACAAAGGCCATATAATGCGTTCTCAGAGCACTTTTTTATTGAAAATTGAACATAAAGGACTGAACTGAATACAGGAGAAACATGTTGGAAGCTCCACAGTCACTAACACAGCACCTGTAACATGTTGCAACACCTTCAGTATTACAGTTTTCAAGGAGCTGTCCACACACACACACACACACACACACACACACACACACACACACACACACACACACACACCAATCATTCAAGGAGCTGTCCATCAGCACCACACAGATGTCAGAAATGACAAGCAAGGGGCTGTCTGTAACAGGCTAATTAACAAATGATTAATAAATAACGGTATCCTTCAACAATGGAAAAATGCATTCTCATAACAATTTGACATCCAATATCAGATCCAAACAAAATCCAAATATCAGAAGAAAGCCCATTAAATCGATAGGGTTACAAATAAACACAAACCCAATATAAAGATGATGTAAAGATGAAACTTCAATTCAAGCAAAAGCAATAACATCAAAGAAACAAAAATCATACTTTTTCAAGTATGATTTTTCTAAATCCTTCAAAAAAATTTGTTTTTTTTTTGTTTTGTTTTTTTTCCAAAAATCATACTTTTTTGGAAATGATTTGGCGGCCCACTTGCAATACCTTCGCGGCCCACCAGGGGGCCGCGGCCCACAGGTTGGGAATCACTGATCTAGAACAAATATCCATATGACAGAACAAGAGGGCCGGATGCTATTTGGCAGTGGATAAGAGGGGATTTACACAGCGAGTGTGAATGGGAGGGAGAGACATTGGAAGACAGGGAGGAAGATGCAGAGAGAGAGAGAGAGAGCGAGAGAGAGAGAGAGAGAGGGAGAGAGAGGGAGAGAGAGAGAGAGAGAGAGGGAGAGAGAGAGAGAGAGAGGGAGAGAGAGGGAGAGAGAGAGAGAGAGAGGACAAGCAGAGACACAAGAGAGATTGAAGAGAGAGAAACAAGACAGTTGGAGAGAGGGGAAAGAGAGGGAGGAACACTCAGAACGCAGAATAAAATGTTAGCATGTGTCTGCCTTACATGGATATGTAGAATATGAAAATTTCTGAGCCTAAATATGTTGTATATAATATAGATCACCTTTTGTCGATACGTGAAAATGAACATCATACACGTCATAGAGACAGTGTGCTATTGAAAGAGCGCGCTGGCCAGTAAGGCTGGATGGAGGATGTAAACACTTGCCTCTCACAGCAGAGGACCGTGTTAAATTCCAGGCACGGTCACAGCGTTTCCAAAGCCCACATTTCAACCATCAACTTGTTATATAAGCCTAATTATAATTATATGATTTATTATAATCATAAAAGTTGTTTTACTTGCCTATAAACATAAGTTGTTAATATTGTTTCATTTGTGTGTTTAACGTCGGAAAGGCAGCGAGGTTTGCAAATTAATGGTAGCTAGTTTTGTTTAATTTACGTTGAGCTTGTAGGTTTGCAGAGACGTAAAATGTCACAAGCTTTGCTTCAAAATTTACGTTGATATTCTACACATCCCTGGTTTGCACACAGTCACACACGTAAAAGGCCAAGGTTTCATTCTATTCCGATTGGGTTGAAAGAGAGAGGTAACATTGATTAAAAAAATAGAGACATATGAGAGGAAAATGGAAAGAAACAGAGAGAAGTATATACACTGTATGTAGGCGGTTACAAGCCGTGCAGACAGTAGCTACATGCTGGTTTAAAGTCTGAGCTGAAAGTCGATAAATAAAGAAAGCTATGGCCAAGGGACGCACGTTTTCACACATGCCGCTGTGCGTTCCGTCCCACCATTTGGACAATTTTATCCTTGGCTGCGTCTGTTCTTCACACCAGGGGGCGCTGGAGCTTGACGTAGGCAGCGTAGGCGGAGTTAGCCAATCAAATAAAGGGAAACACTTAATTTGGATAGTCCGCCTACAGAGAGTCTACAGAGTATTCCTAACATTTTAACAGCTTTATTAGTTGGCATTCAACAATACATAAAGCGTAGGAAAAGGAAGTAGGCCTATAATTAACATCACAGATTGCTGGTATCCCTCCTTTATTTTGAAATGCCTACATGAAGGATTTTCTCATTAATATCACCATGGAATCAGCTGTGGCATGAGAGAGAGAGAGACAGATATGGACGGATAGGAACGACGAGAGTGGATGGATAGGGATGATGAGAGAGAGAGAGAGAGAGAGAGAGAGAGTGTGTGTGTGTGTGTGTGTGTGTGTGTGTGAGAGAGAGAGATGTGCACACACATAGAGATGACCAGATGCACATACTGTAGCTATGAGAGAGAGAGAGAGGAGAGAGAGAGATGTGGATGGATAGGGATGAGGAGAGAGAGAGAGAGAGAGAGAGAGAGACAGAGGGAAAGATGCAGATAGATGGCAGCAGTGAGTCGGCGACGATATTGGAGGCGTTTGGCCTTGAGCCTGCATCAACACAGCAAGCTGACGGCTCTATCTGTAGGCTTTATGAACACGCAGAGGCACACGCACACACACACACACCCTTACGTGCACAAACACACACATGCATGCACACACACCCTTACGTGCACAAACACACACACACACACACACACCCTTACGTGCACAAACACACACATGCATGCACACACACCCTTACGTGCACAAACACACACACACACCCTTACGTGCACACGCACACACGTACGCACACACACCCCAGAAAATGTGAGGAATGTGTAAGCAGATGGGGGTGGCATACCATGTCAAATGAACTGTCTCTGAATTGTTGTCACGATTCTGTGTGTGTGTGTGTGTGTGTGTGTGTGTGTGTGTGTGTGTGTGTGTGTGTGTGTGTGTGTGTGTGTGCGTGCGTGTGTGTGAGCAGGTGCATCGTTTATATCCCTCAGATGCTTTGATTAGATAACCCCAAATAGACGCACCAATTCCCCTCAGATTCAGATAGAGAGAAGATATGGAGGAAAGAAAAAGAGATAAACTCTACAATAAAGAGACAGAAAGAGAGAATACATCATCAACAATATGGATTGCTGCTGTTTTTATCGACGCTGTGGATTTGACATCAACAGATGAACACGATGCAGAAGAGCTGACTGTAAACTTTGGGCCGTTATGTTAAAGCAGGATGAAACAATGAGCCAATTAAGAAAAACAATCATCGTCAGCTCAATGCCCAAAATAATATGTGGTGACTAGGGATGCAGGGGTTAACCGGTTTGACTATTAACCACGATTTAAAACGTCACGGTTATATAACCGCAGAGGCTCCGCTACACCGAGTGTTTTGTTTCACAACAGTTCGTCAGTTTAAAACTCCCGTGAAGAACCTGTCTCTCTCGCTTCGTTTCCCGCACGGACTATTTAGCGGAGGCACCAAACACAGGCAGCTGCCATGTCTCCCAGTAGTAGTCAGTCGGTAGCCTAGCCATGGACGCCAGCACCAAAATAAATGTTGCAATACATGTCCCGCAAGGTTTCTGAGATTAGGGGAAAGTCTGAGCTGGTGTTACGTTAAACCAAACATGGGGAGGAGGCAGCGGATTTGTTTACCGTTAACATACAGTCAATGACGTTAACGTTAGCTGTTGTGGCTAATGTTAGCTAGCTGGCCATGGCCTAGCGTACATAGTTCAACAGGCAGCGGTCCTCGAGCTCGTTGTGACCAAACATCCCCGCATTTAAAGCACTTCATGCTCCCAGAGCTGGCGTAAACCATAGAGAACCTCATGCTTTACACAAAAAGAAACATCAAGGGTTTGTGTCAACTCCAAAAGCAACCCGCTAACGTTACATGTAGGCCTAATAACGTGAAGCTAACGTAGCTAGCTGCTTGGCAGTCATGATCTGACTGAGACAACGAAAACAAATGCGCACATTTACATAACAAACACCAGTCAACACCACAGAGTGTCCTTTCTTTAATCTAGAGGGAGCATTTTCCAGTAAAAAGTGAAATGACACATGATGGCTTATAGTGAGGCTTTCCATGCCTGCCCCATCATCACTTCAATAGGACTGACCCCAATGCAAAATTCAGACAGCCCATTTAGTTGCCAGTAAGATGCCAATAAGTTACTATGCCTTTTGTGTTTTTTCTGCAGACTAAGCAGCTATAGACTTTCGCTTCTATAAAATAATAATAAAATATTTTTTGTATTGACTATTGAGTGATACACTTTACTAAAACAATCATATATCAGAAATGTTGTTTGTTTTATGTTCACAATAGTGATGTCAGTTAGATTTGATTAGGTCAGAGCCATGGGATATTAAATCATCCATCTTTGCTGAGTACATCTGCCCTTTCTTTCTTCTTTTTTTAATCCGAAGGCAGCAACTGTTAAGATTGTGGGGGAAATACAATAAAACCTCTATTTAAAGAATGCTCATGTGATTTTTATACGTCCATAACAATAATCGTGAAACCGTGATAATCGTTTTTCTCAGACTATAATCGTACATCAAAATTTATAATCGATGCATCCCTGGTGACTCAAAGCTTAACCCATTGATACCTGATGCAGCATTTGTGTGTATATCCCACATTTGTGTGTGTATCCCTTTAAGACCGCAAACCGCATCTTAAAGAGATACACACACAAATGCTGCATCAGGTATCAATGTTAAAGGGAAACAAATAGAAACTAAATCTTGGCTGAGTTGAAGCTTATTGTGTTGCACTCAGTGTAAATCACTGTGGAGAAGAGGGTCAACAACCAACAGAGCAATTTGCAGCCTTTAAACAGACACAACAGAATATTCAATATACTGTAGGCTCGTTAAGACGGGCAACCTAAGAATCATGTTCAATGTGTTAGGCCAGCTTACATAACAGCCCCAGCCTGAACCAGTGATCATCTACTGTAGGTATATTGATGCTTATTCTACTGATGCAGGATAGTGTACTGAAACACACCGTGTGCACCAGACACATTTAAACCAAACGTCTCTTTTTACACACTCCCTCAGTTACTCTCATCCCTCAATCAAACACAAAAGTGGGTAAATGCTCTCCCTCAACAGTGTCCGTCACCAGGTAAGAATGTTATCTGAAAAGATCATTTGTAAAAAAATTAAATTAGAATAAATTACTATTGATGTTTAGGAAAGGAAAACATAGCTGTGCGTGTGTGTGTGTGTGTGTGTGCGTGTGTGCGTGCGTGTGTGTACGTGTGTGTACGTGTGTGTGTGTGTGTGTGAGAGAGAGAGAGAGAGACATGGCAGCTGGTTGACACAGTGGGCACTGGGATGGGTATTCTGTCAATGTTGGCACTCGGATATGACATCGCCTGTCACAATGTTTAATTAACACCTTGGAGTGTGTGTGTGTGTGTGTGTGAGTGGCGGGGGGGGGGGTGCTCCTAGTGAAAGTCGATGTGTGCTTAATCACATTTTGTGTGTATTGTGTGATTAGCACTGTGGTGGTGTGTGCATTTGCGCACGTGTGTGTGTGTGTGTGTGTGCATGCGTGTGTGCACGCCACTGTGCAAACCTGGGTGCAGCAGCGTAGTGATTAATTAGCACCACAGTGTGTGTGATCATGAGAGTGGGTGGTGTTTGCACATGTCAAGGGACATGTGTTCATGTGTGTGGTATGAGAGAGAGTGTGTGCGTGTGTGTGTGTGTGTGTGTGTGCGTGCTTGCGTGTGTGTGTGTGTATGCGTGACGTGCGCATGTGTGTGTATGACAGCTGAGGTCATTCCTGGGGGTTTTAATCTGGGCTCGCTCCAGGAAGTGGGCCGGCTTCAGCTGGTCAGACTGGAGCTTCCGCCGGCAACCCAGAGGTTCACCAGCTGTACCGATGATGCACGCCCTGTAACCATGAACTCTCTCTCTCTCACTCACACACACAGACACACAGACACACACACACTCTCTCTCTCACACACACAAAGACACACAGACACACACACACTCTCTCTCACACACACACACACAGACAGACACACACACACTCTCTCTCTCTCTCACACACACACACACACACACACAGACACACAGACACACACACACACACTCTCTCACACACACACACACACACACACACACACTCTCTCTCTCTCTCTCTCTCTCTCACACACACACACACACACACACACACACACACACACACACACACACACACACACACACACACACAATCTCTCTCTCTCTCTCTCATTCACACTCTCTCTCTCTCTCATCCAGATGTGATTTGGACCTTAAGTCAACCTCTGTAACACCTCCCGTGTGCAGATTCCTGGAAGTTTACTATGTTTGTATATTTAGGAGTTGCGAGCACGTGAACGGCCCTCAAATATCGTATTAAGTGGGAATTTGGGAAATTTCGATGAGTTTCCGAGTTGTGACGATTCGGGACTACAACAATGGCGGAAAGTATGGAGTCCGTGTCACCAATTGACTGTAAAAAGTTATTTTATTTTTCTTTAGCTATCATTTATTTTTAGTAGTTTCACATTATGGCCTATATAGCCTATAGCTACCATAATGAGCCACTACTTGCTTTTGGTAAGAAAACACCAGCCACGAGAAAACAGCCTTACTTCTGGCATCCATGTTTGTTGCTCATGTGACCTATGGTATCTGCCTCTGCTGAAGTCTTTCACAGGAGGCTGAAGGATGGAGCATTTGTGGTTTATTCTCTGAAAAGGTGGGACACATAACAACCACAATCAGCATGGGATAGTGGGTTGGTCTCTCTGCTCCAGCTACTGTAAAAGGCAAGTTAAACACTATCAGGAACGGCTCTCAGAGCTAACGCTAATTAGCCGCTAATGTTAGCCCAGAATGCTAAGCTACATGACTACTTTCAGTCAGTAAACATAAACGTAGCAGATGAACTGAAAACGAGTGGCACTGGATGTACAGGATAATATCAATTGTTGATTCTGACCGCTTCTACACATAATATGATGATGCAGACCAGATTTATATAGTAATTTAAAGCTGAGAGACCGGGAGACCAAACCAAGCCCCCAGGAATAGCGCTGGGCTGTGAAGCCATTTGAAAATGGTGGCGAAGCTCTGTATTGCAAGTCACGTGACACCATGCAGCCCAGAAAGGAAAATTCCCATCCACTTGCATGGGGACCCCGGCAGCTGTTAAACCCAGGGGAATTTTTTCCGGGTGTCACTCAAAGTATAAAACGACACTTTTAATTATCAAATATTTTTTTATGGGGCATTTTTTCTTCAGAAGCCACTAAGAGCCGTATACGGGTGTATTTTCTTCTTGTAATACATCCATGGGTGGGAGGGGTCGGAGACGTCATGGAATACATCATGGCACACATGCGCACTTCGCCTGAGGCCGCATGGTCAGGAAGTACAACCAGGAAGAAAATATAAAGCCCCCATGATGGCTTCATGCGCCAGTGAGCAGCCTCTGTCCGAATGCATGGGTGGGCGTGGCTCGTCCCCTATCCAGTTCTTTTAATACATCCATGGACTAAACTCACCCTCAGATGGAAGCCATTCTCTCCGAGTGACCGACAATGCACTGCGTGTATATGGCAAAACACAATGTAGGATTTCTGGTAAGCCCTTTCATTAGAACATAAAAATAAATAGAAATTATGGTTGCTGCCGTGGTCCCAAATTAAACATGAATTGAACTATAAAATCTGTTATTTATTCACACTGTTACACTCGCACACTGTGTGTGACTGTGTGTAACGTGGTAAAGCAGGAGCTGCAGTACTGTATGTGACTGTGTGGAACGTGCCTTACAATCAGCTATAGGGAGGGCAATGTGCTTAGGGCTTAGGGAGCGGAGGAACGCCACTGACTCGCATATAAAGTTGTACAGCTGCACGATCAAAAAGAAACATGGCAGAACGTGCTTCCGTCGTGTGCCGAGGTTGACTTTATATTATATTCCCGCTTTCAGTCGAGGGAACCGAAGCGGAGCAGAAAGTGACGTTTGGGTTGCCACATTCCAGCTCAGTTTGTGGTGTGTGACGGGAAAAGAATGAATATACTTCAAGCATCTGCCACTTTGACCAGTTACGTGTACCACCACCATGACGTTAGTGTTCAACAGTCCAGCGACACCACTGTGTTTGAACTAGAGACATACTGCTGTGTTGTATTATTACAACAGACCATTAACCCATTGATACCTGATGCAGCATTTGTGTGTGTATCCCTTTAAGACCGCGAACCGCGTTAACGCGGTTCGCGGTCTTAAAGGGATACGCACACAAATGAGGGATATACACGCAAATGCTGCATCAGGTATCAATGGGTTAAGGATCATCGTCCAGGTGGTCCTTTTTAATTGTGATCATGTAGATGTGTGCATTGCATTCATAATATACTGTAACTGTCTTGGGCCCAGGAAGGTACAGTAGTCTGATCTGTGCACAAGGCCCTCTGAGACGTCTCAGACATCTGTATTCTAATGCCTTCACAGAGTCATCCTTCATGGTGACAGTCATACAGACTTGTGCATCCTCGACTTGGAAGCTCGGTGGCTTGGTGGGTTTTCCTCTTTTAGCGATAGTAATAAAATAAACTACAATTTTAAAAGGTTATTGGGTTCCACACAAAACGATACATCCAATCACCGTTATGAATCTGTTGCCAAGAATCGGAGTCAAAGGATGATGGATGGGGAGTTCAAATCTTTTCCGAGCAGAATATCAAATTCTTCGCGGGTCATCGTGCGGTGCTGCGCGCTCCGTCTCCCGCTCTCTCGCCTATTAACGTGACAAGACCAAGCAGGGGAGGCGTGGCCGATGAAAGGCAGATGAAGGCAGACTGCAGTGGAGAAAGATCACTGTTATTACAAATATAGAGCTATAAACAGCCTGTGCTTTTGACTACATTACTCAGCTCTGGCAAATACATAAAAAAAACACGTTTTTATCATCCATGCCTTAATCCTAAATTAATCCCTCTTCTTATATCTACTAAATGGCATACATTATACATTATGTTGTGTTGTTTTCTTTTCCTCTCTTAGCTCTCCCTCGCTCTCGCACGATAGTTCTTCAGTCACAGCAATATTCCATGGCCCTCTTCACGAGTTTCATGGTGAGACAGTGGGTGCTTCCATGACACCCTCCCTCCCTGTTTCCAGCTGCCGGTTGCCTGTTTCCGCCCAGGACTGTTCATAGCGAAAGAGACTGAAAATAATCATAATAATTGTTGTGACTTTGTACCTACCTATGTTTTGTAATGGAGCCCCCCAGCACAATAATTTCACACATGCATAATTATACAACGGAGCAGGGGCGTAGGCAGAAATTCAATTATGGGTGGGCCTGGAGAAAATTGGGTGGGCCTGGATAAAATTGGTGGGGCAATTGCATGACGAAATTTTCGGCACAAAATTCCTAGATGTCATGAAGTCGTCATGCATTAGACTCTGGAGATGATGTGCCCTGCGTTTTTAAGCTACAAAACCATTAGCTAGCAAGGCAGCAGCAAGTTTGCCTCTAGAAAACAACCAATTACAATTTTCTTTTTTCTTTTTTTGGGTGGGCCAGGGCAAGAAGTGTGAAGTGTGAAGCCTGTGCCTACCCGGGCCCACCCGTAGAAACGCCCCTGCAACGGAGTG
>NC_139631.1:3886171-3906171 GCF_964638095.1 Poromitra crassiceps | reverse complement strand
ACACACACACACACACGGTCTGGAGGATCGGGAGGGTGAGCAAGAGCCAAGAAAAATCAAGGCCAAAATGTACAACTTCAAAGCTAGCAACTATTATATTCAGTACAAGTGAATAACAGTTGAGCGTTATAGTAACTGTACATGACTGCCAGCTGTGATGTCAAGGCAAATCATGTAACAACTACTGTATAGTGGCCCTATCACTATAACTATCACACTACCTATAACTAACATACTACCTATAACTAACACACTAACTGTCACTGTAACTGACACACTAACTGCCATGAAGGTGAGCACATAATGACAGACTATTCGAAGTAGGACACTTGGAATGACGATGGACAAAAACTATGTCCAGGGAACTTGAAGTTAAATTTGAGCTCCACTGTGCTTGTGTTTCCAATTGCAAAAGAAATGTGAAATGGAGAACGCAATGTTCTAGATGAACTGCACTGCAAAATAGTCACAACAGCTGCAGTAACAGCACTGAAAGATAGCCACAACAGCTGCTGTAACAGGCCATCAGCTGAAAGATAGCCACAACAGCTGCTGTAACAGGCCATCAGCTGAAAGATAGCCACAACAGCTGCTGTAACAGTCCATCAGCTGAAAGATAGCCACAACAGCTGCTGTAACAGGCCATCAGCTGAAAGATAGCCACAACAGCTGCAGTAACAGGCCATCAGCTGAAAGATAGCCACAACAGCTGCTGTAACAGGCCATCAGCTGAAAGATAGCCACAACAGCTGCTGTAACAGGCCATCAGCTGGCCTATAAAGGCTACTGCCACATTTCAGACATCAATGGCCTAATGAAAATCCTATAGGCTCTTAGCCACATCAGCAACATGCAGACGAGACGCTTGAAAAGCCCATTGATATATTTAAATGTGAATGGAAAATGTGATGCACATTATTGTATAGATCTTGCTCGCTCTCTTTCTCTCAGTCCATATTGAGTGCAGTATTCTCAGAGGCCTTGAGGGATACATCAGGCCAATGGGTCAGTATGTGACGTGTGTGTGTGTGTGTGTGTGTGTGTGTGTGTGTGTGTGTGTGTGTGTGTGTGTGTGTGTGTGTGTGTGAGAGAGAGAGAGAGAGATTCTGATTAAGATCACATGACCTCTATAGTCCAAGGATGCGTCATTCTTCCTCTGCATTGTGACAGCTACATGTATAGGAAAGAACCATGCAAAAAGAGTGACTATAGGTTTAACATGCGCCGTGTAGGATTCTCACTCTTCTTTCTTTGGCCGAGCTACTTTCTATCACCAGCAGGTGTCAGATGCTGAAGCACCGACAGTGAGAAGAAATGATCACTACACCGTTTTTAGCCTTGATGCAAATGATAATTTTACTAAAAATAAAAAACAAATACATTTTTTCATTTCCTCTGTCTATATTGTGTTATATCATTTGATCATAGAGAGTATAGAAAAATAGACTAGCCTGATATCAGACTGAATCTGAATTCAGTCTGATATCTGATTCAGACTGAATTCTTCACTAGCAGCCAACTTGGTAGAGTGGGCAGATTCGAAAGTCTGGACTGAGGCAAAAAATTTGACTGTCACAGAAACAGAATATTACTTTAATGCATTTAAAATATATATAATTTGGTCTTATTCATGTGTTTCATTCCCCTTATAATGGAGTTTTATTCTTATGACTGACAAAGACATTGTTGATTGATACATCAAATGAAAGGTATATTTGCATAATGGCTACTAGTGTGTGGGGACATCCTGCTATTCATTGACGCATGCTTTTGACAGACAGGGAAGAAAGGAGACGCGAGGAGCAGGGACATGGGGACAGGAGAGCGGAGGGAGGGACAGAGGAGCAGGGACATGGGGACAGGAGAGTGGAGGGAGGGACAGAGGAGCAGGGACATGGGGACAGGAGAGTGGAGGGAGGGACAGAGGAGCAGGGACGTGGGGACAGGAGAGCGGAGGGAGGGACAGAGGAGCAGGGACATGGGGACAGGAGAGTGGAGGGAGGGACAGAGGAGCAGGGACATGGGGACAGGAGAGTGGAGGGAGGGACAGACAGAGGAGCAGGGACATGGGGACAGGAGAGCGGAGGGAGGGACAGAGGAGCAGGGACATGGGGACAGGAGAGTGGAGGGAGGGACAGACAGAGGAGCAGGGACATGGGGACAGGAGAGCGGAGGGAGGGACAGAGGAGCAGGGACATGGGGACAGGAGAGTGGAGGGAGGGACAGACAGAGGAGCAGGGACATGGGGACAGGAGAGTGGAGGGAGGGACAGAGGAGCAGGAAGGAGATGATGGGGTCACAGAAAAAGAGGAGAGGAAAGTGATGATAAAGGAAGATGATTAAATGAGAGGGGAGAAAGAGAGGAAAAGATGGAGACAAGAGGATAGGGGGAAAGTAAATAAAAGAGAGGAGGAGAGGAGAAAAATGGGGGAAAGAAAAAATATCAGAAAAGGCCAAAATATATCAAAAGCACACGCCAGCGATGTAATTTTTCATCTATGTGAGTCATCTGTCATTGTGACAATCATACAGTCACTCATGCGTAGAATCTCCTCGGGTTTCATTTCAGGAAAAATAACAAAAAATAGAAAATCAGAGGAGCTGCAAAATGCTCCAAAAATACTTTTTTAAAGGTCAGGTTTGCAGTTTCTACCGTGGGAATGCATTCTGCTCAGCCTTCAAAGAGAACTTTGCCACTTTTCAACCAGCTCTCTATCGATCCAAAAGAAGGATATATGGTAGTGTGATTTGATTTGTTCTTTTTGTTGTATGCTCTCTCGGTCTCTGGGGCGCGGCTTCAGGATCTGCTGCTCTTCCGTGGACCAGAGCGCAGATCTTGGATCTGCGATGGCTCACACTGCTATTATTCCAGCTGTTGTCTTACAAATTCTTGTATGCACGCATCCACGGACAGTCGATAGAGAGCCTTAACGAGCCTTATAGTGCATGTTAGAGGCGGGGCCATCAAGCCAGTTAATTTATTTTTCCAAAACTATGCTCCTTGAAGAGCCACATGTGAAAAATGTAGTTCTTAGATTAATCTCAGCCCCACCTGGGCCACCCCAATCAAGATGGCCTGGGCCACTGTTTAGTGGAGTTCTAATAGCTATTGACACATGGCTTCATTGGGCAATGGCTACATGGACTTGTTGGCAAAACAACATTATTGTTGATTTGATTATTATTTTCAAATGCACCTTATTTTTAAATGCCCCGCTGTAAAAGAATTATGGGTGCAAGGTCCGGTCTAGAACGTGACTGATTCTTGCAGCTGGCGCATTTCCTCAAAACTCTGACGCTGGAAAAAAAAAACGCTCGCTTGTCACAACACTCGTTTGGCGAATTATTCGAGGGAAGGTAATAATGTTATCGATCGCATCCGCTATTTCTGTTGCTCTTTGAACAACTCGGGATATTTATCGGCGAGATTTTTGGCCAAGCTGGATGTGATTTGCTCGGTTCGCGGTTCGCCTTCCTGCAGCTTTGGAACATCGTTTACAGACGGGCTATTGTTATTAGGGATGCACGATAATTATCGGACCGATAAATTATCGGCCGATATGGCCATTGTGCGTTATTATTATTTATTCCGATAATGGCATTTTTCCGATAAAAAAGATCCGATAATGTAACGTGCCAATTTGGCTTTGTTTACGTTGGAAGCGGAGTATTGCTGTCGCGCGCTAGTGACGTCACTGTCGCCTCAAGCAGTAGACAGAGAAAATGGCTGCGCCTGTATGGATGCATTTCACAGTTTCAGAGCAAGACGCTGCAATTGCAATCTGTAAAGTGTTCTGCAAAGATTCCGAGAGGAGGGAAGAAGCCTACGAGTTTCAACACAACTAATCTCATACATCACCTGAAAACTCGCCATGGCAGTGAAGACGTGTGGAAGGAATACGAAGCAGCGAGCGCAGCTAAGGCAGCCGGAAAAGCAGCAGCTAGCGAGCTAGCTAGCTGTTTACAGCCCTGGGAGCTAGAAAGCGAGTGCCGCAACTCTAGTGCCACAAGCGACAACGACAGCCCAATGGCTAAAGCAATTCCCAAGAAAATCGCGGAAATGATGGCACTCGATGACTTGATTCCCTGGTAGAAGACACAGGATTCGTCAAAAGGGCCTTTTTGTGTGGAGTTTGCATGTTCCACTGTGGCTTCCACGCAAGATGGCCGCACGCAAGTCACCCTCGTCGGTCTGTCCTGTGACTTCTTGATCGTTACTTGGTTTGTGTTGTACTGATCGTTTAGTCCATGATCAATAGAGCTGAATTCTTTTTAACAAAGCAGAACTCTCTAAAAATAGATGCTAAATTGGATTGCCTGCCCTAGTGTTAAGCGAGTCGCGGTTAGGCTAACCGCGGCCTGGCCTGCTAGCCTGTTGACGTAGCTCCAGTGGCCACTGAGCTAACAGCTAGCACATCATACCCACAACAGCGCATTTCAACGATTAGTTATAGAGCTGAATTCTTTGTAATCAAAGCAGAACTCTCTAAAGTTGATCCAAAATCGGATTGCCTGCCCTGATTAGCGACTCGAGGCTTGGCTAGCCGCGACAGGATCAGGCTATCCTGCTGGCGTAGCTTCAGCAGCTACTGAGCTAATTGCTAGCCGGCCCCGGCCAGCTCTCTCCGCCCGGCGCGGCCCTCCCTGGTCCCCAGCATAGACTGCGCCCGGATCGTCGCCTTCAAGTGATCTGCGAAGCTTATGCAGGGATGTTAGAGCAGTGGAGGATAGCAAAGGAGAGAGTGCATGTCGTGCTCAGGGACAATGCACGCAATATGGCCAAGGCTATGAATGACTTTGGGGTTTTAAGTTTGGGGTGTATGGCACACACTTTACAGCTTGCTGTACATGATGCTGAACTGAGTCAAAGAAGTATATCAGACTGTGTTGCAATCTGGAGGAAGATGGTAGGCCATTTTAAGCACTCCCAGTTGGCCTATTCCCGTCTGCATGCTTTACAGACACAGCTGCTGGGGCAGGGAAAAGAAGCACGGCTCCAACAAGACGTAGCCACGCGATGGAATAGCACGTTCTATATGCTGAAGAGTTTGGTGGAGCAGAAGCGAGTGCTGGGAGCATATGGAGCAGATTATCAACTACCTGCATCTCTAAGCCCAGGAACAGGGAATTAAAATGTCCAAGAAGACCCTGTTAGAAAAAGTAGAAAGGCGCTTCACTGACATCTATGCAGACAGAGCCCCTTTATTATCTGGCAACAATCTTGGACCCCAGATATAAGAGCTGCTTCTTCAACATTGCCACCAAATGGCAAGCCACAGAGATGTTGCGTGAAGAGATGGACAGCATCAGGGAACATGCAGCTGACCAGGCGGCAGAGCCACAAGCAAAGACGACCAGACAGATGTGGAGGTAATTTATTTAATTTTAGATAACAACAGAACAATAAAACAAAGCTTTCAACTTGTAGAAAAATAAATACACCAGAACATGATGATGATGTGATTTTATTATTCTCATTTCAGCTACAAGGATATCTGTCAGAGCCGATCTCCCCGACTACGAACCCGGTGGAATACTGGAGAAGCAACAAGTCCCATTTCCCGACCCTGGCCCAGCTTGCACGTGACTACCTGTCAGCTCTTTGCACTAGCATCGACAGTGAACGTTTGTTTTCTGCTGCTGCCCATGTAGTTGACCAATGCAGGCCATTTAGTTGACGAAAAAAGAAACAGAATCGGATGTGAGAAGGCAGAAATGCTTCTTTTTATCAAGAAAGATCTCCCCCTGATGCTTTCAAAGTAGCATAGCTACAGCAAGCATAGCATACAGTAAAGCATAAAACTGCTGTAAAAAAAATGCAAGAGCAAAGAAAATGTATGCGTGTTCTGTGAGCGAGCTACTGTAACTTGTCCCAATTTCTTTATTACAGTCTACCATAGGCTTTTGTTCTAAGCCTCAAGGGATGCTCTTTAATGTTTGTTTAGGTGTCTGATTTATTTGACATATGTCAGTGCATTTATGATTTTGAATTCATCATATTTTATTAAAGCCAAAGCATATACTATATGTCTTATCTGTCAGTCTCTGTCACAGTATCCAGAGGGCATTTCTGCAGCCATGTTCTGCTCCTTGTGTTGTGAGTGCGACACTCAGCATTTCATTTCACAGCCACTAGGTGTCAGTGCTGCTGTTGCATTACAGAACCAAATGCTATTGAGTTGAAAATAAAACGAACTTTTGAAAAGTCAGAAGTATTCTTTTTTGTGTTCACAATAGAGATGTCAGGTTTGTTTGGAATATTACATCTTCCATCATTGCTCACTAGGGCTACATCTTAGGCTAGCCTTTCTTACCCCCAGGTGTGGATAAACTACAGGTTAAGAACGTCTTAAAAAAAAAAAATCATAAAAAAAATGAAATTAATATCGGTTATATCGTATCGGTTATCGGCCAAGAAGAATATATTTATCGGTTATCGTATCGGCTCTAAAAATCCATATCGTGCATCCCTAATTGTTATATTATGTTGTGTCCGTGCGTCAACAACGTAACGGTGGGAGGAGGGGGGGGGCGGGGGGGATTACACCGGAAGAAGCACCCATATTTCCCATAATGCATCATGGCAGCTAGAAATAAGGTGGATAGGATTTGTTGACGGTCAGTGCACTCATTTCTACCTCACTGCCTCACCCGCTTCGTGTGCTCGCCCGCTCCACTGGCATGCTGGATGGAACAGCTGCAGAATCGCCGCCGGCCACCTTGTTATGTTGGTGAGATTTGAGATGCTCCTTTAACACGTACTGCAGTCTGTGGATGTGAAGGAAAGTTCATGAAATAAAGCCACTGGAATGATAGCAATGATTCACTGAAATTATGTTGTTGGCACGCTCCTGTAACACTTTTTTGTTGTTGCCAAAAAGCACAGTCAAGTGTCACAAACTGCTGCAAAATCTCACAGTCTATCACAGAGTGTGGGGTTTTAATTTTAAAAGATAGAAAAGACACTTCCAACTGTCATGGTCATTTGCTTTGGTACACATAACATGGCTTCTACACAATTTTGCTAATAGTCTCATGTAAATTAACATCGTTCCATGTGAATATTTATCACCACTGCCGTTACCATGGTAGCACATCAGCTTTCTGGGTCTCCTGCACCAAGTCAATCTTCCCTATACCCTCTTACCCTGAAAGTTAAAGAGACATGCCTCCCTCTCTCTCTCTCTCTCTCTCTCTCTCTCTCTCTCTCTCTCTCTCTCTCTCTCTCTCTCTCTCTCTCTCTCTCTCTCTCTCTCTCTCTCTCTCTCTCTCTCTCTCTCTCTCTCTCTCTCTCTCTCTCTCTCTCTCTCTCTCTCATATCAACAGTTAGCTAATGAAACTAAAGCTGTGTTCACACAGAGATATTTATTTTTCGCTCTGTCGCTTGATTCAACCCTTTGGAATCGCTCTGTCGCTCTGTTTAAATCGCTCATCAACAGGCACACGAATTGACGGACATGTGGGGGCTATAACGTTACGCAATGTCATGATGTTTGTCCACTACGAGCCACCGTAGATGTTTACAAGCTAAGCCTATCAGCGTGCTCCTAATGCGAGCTCCATACCGGTAGGACAGACCTCACTTCATGTCAGCTGTCAGCCTGTCAATGCGGTTTGTTGCCACACAATAAACCAGCGGTTTGTTCCAAGCAAGTGTGATCCTTGACTCGCTCTCGCACGGCAGCCAATCAGCGTTGACCAGCGAGCGACTGATGCCAGCGTATTTTCGCTCGAGTTGGGATATTTCATCTGGGGCGACGAGCGTATTTTCTCCCTATCGCTCTGTCTCTGTCGCTCGGACGCCCAGCGATTTTTCTCCCGGGCGAATATACGCTCAATCGCTCGTTTGCATTGACTTTGTATGTAAACTCGATGCCAGCGAAAAACTTTAATAGGTCGGTGTGAACGCAGCTTAAGCAAAGCTAACTAATGAAAACAACTTCCGCTTATTATTTATCAAGCATCCACCAGCTGCAGCAATTAAACTCCTCTACCTCTTAAATTGGAATGAACTTTAAATCCTTTACCCTTTTATATTAATATTAGGATGAGTTTTTTTTAACACTTTTCTCTTAAAACATTCTTGGCTCTCTGGTTATGAAATGATTGCCCTTGCCCTGGTTAAACACAGGTCCATAAAACGCAGCGGATTCATCAAATGAAAAGAACTTAATGTCACCGATGGAAGAAAAGACGAAGTATAAAGTGTGAATAAAGTGAAATGTCATTTTGTCTAATGAGATATTTTCTTTTCCAACTCACTGGAGAGAGATGGGGAACAAAACGGTCATTAATTTTATTTGACTAGAACCAGGAAGGGCACTGCTGCTGAAGAGCACACATTCAGCGCACACAAATCCCCATGCTTTATTTGAATCCACTCGTCAAATTAACATTCAACTTATTACAAGGTTCAACACAGCTAGAGATATTATGATACAAAAGAACAAACTTGAGTATATTCTCTCCATAAAAGACACCTGTAGAATCTCCTGAAAAAGTATTTGTTATTTATGTTTATTTTTTTTTATCTGATGAAACTATCATGACACAGAAATTTAATTGCGAGCATAAAAATGTCATTAACACATTTTGGCAAGACAGTGAAGACACCCGTATAAAAGAACTAATATTTCTGACTAAAGTTGCACAGTTTAACGTGCCATACTTTTGAACGTGACATCATACATGTGATGTTTCCGTAAATATATCAGAATGTCACACAAATTGCATTAACTGAATACAATGCAATGGCTGAACAACTACACGTTTTTGTGTTTGTTTTCTTGATGGTGGTATGCCGTTTTGGAGAAGCCACACCCACCACCACACCCTCCTTTGTGTAAATGGTGCGTGATTTCTAACCCCACATAGGATAAGCAATAACCACGCCCTGTGGCGCCGGGATTGGCCAGGAGCAACACTGGAGGGCACGCAGCCCAGCGATTTCATGAACCAACTGAATAGCTCTTGAGAATGGACAGCGATTTCGAGAGCGGACATTGAAATGAATTATGGTCACCTACCTTCCTTAGCATAGTAATAATAATAATAATAAGCATAATAATTGTAATCTACACAATGTACAAAAACATGCATTAATATAAACGGTGTTGTGTTCACGTTCATAGCTCATATCATAATATAATGTATCAT
The DNA here is from genome assembly GCF_964638095.1 of Poromitra crassiceps. Taxonomy (NCBI): domain Eukaryota; kingdom Metazoa; phylum Chordata; class Actinopteri; order Beryciformes; family Melamphaidae; genus Poromitra; species Poromitra crassiceps. The sequence goes on along the minus strand of NC_139631.1, from coordinate 3,897,015 downwards.
ATCGTTAATTTCAAGCTCAATTCTTACCCAGAGAAAAGGTACAGCACTGAAAATGTAACAAGCAATAGTTTTTTAAACATCTTTATTTTAACACGTTGAGTGCCAAGGACGAGATATCTCGGCTTACATAATCCAACCGTTGAGTGCTAAGGACGAGATATCTCGGCTTACATAAACATTTTTTTTTTTTGACGGTGGGACATCGATCAACCCCTTTTACGTCTCCTATACCACTATTGGAGGAAGAGAATGTGTATAATCTATTTTACCGACCACTAAGTGGCGACAGTGGCCTCCAGACAGAGAGAAAGCCGAGCAAAAAACAGCCACGGGTCCGCGGGAGAAAGCCATTCTAATTTTCAAGGAAATAGCTGGGCGAAAACTCTTTCGATTTCACACACACACACACACACACACGCGCGCGCACACACACACACTCGAGTACCTTTGCGCATAAATAAGACCAGAATCGCAAAAGCTTCTTCAAAGCTCTCAGCCGACACCTCAAGAAACGAACGAGCCCGTTTTACAGTAATCCAGACTGCCCGAGAGCGCCAGCAGGAGCCAGCAGCAGCAGCACAGACGGAGGGAGGAGTTTGGAGACACACACACACACACACACACACACACACACACACACACACACACACACACACACACACACAATACAGTATACAGACTTGCCCAAGGGCACCCATAATCACAGGCACGTGAGGTGGTTCTAAAAATCCATTTATCTCAAAACTCTCTGAAAGTCTCTGAAACCATGCTGTACTCAACGGCAAATATCTACATAACTACTAACTCTACAAACTAACTCTTTTAGACAGAGAAAGCACACATTCTATTAGTTCTTTTTAGATGATTGGTGTTCACGAAGTCTTAACAGAAAAGAATCCTCGGCTCTTGTAAAATGAGCCAGAATCCTCAAAAAAAAAACTGGCAGAACCTACCTACAGCATTGAAAAAAGGGCTGGCAGTCAATGTGTTAAAAGATGAAAAACCCCTGGTGCTTGAGTGAGTCCCAAGCTTCAATGCTCCTGGCCAATCCAGGCGCCACAGGGCGTGGTTATTGCTTATCCTATGTGGGGTTAGAAATCACGCGTAAATGCTATGACGAGTTGATTCTTCCTTGTCCACATGCAGCTTTTGTCCCCAATTGGACAAGCCCTTCCCAATTTACTGTGGTCTTATGTCTGAAATGTGTCCACAAACATAGCCTATAGAGACACTGCATGTAATAGGGCACGCCCATCACGGGGGAAGAGCTCCGTTCATTTCCACACACCAGCGTCATTTTCCTTGAATTAAACATAGCTAAAAGCTGTTGTGTGGTGGGCTGCGCAGACAACAAATGTAAAAAATCGCCAGTTAAAAGTTTTTTTGTACTCCTGAGCAAAACAAGGAAGCCATTGAGAATTGGAGAGAAGAAAAATGTGGATCTAGCTGTCAAGAAGTAAGTTGGAGTGTTCATCTTCCGTATATACGATCTTTTGGTGCAACACGCAACCATGCACGTGACATAGGAGAACGCCAGGATTGGACAGGAGTTTTCCCCCGTCTTGGGCGTGGTTTCTGAATGATGATGCGTTACGCAGTGTCTCTATGAATGACAGACCACACACAAACACACACACACACACACCTTGACATTGATGTGTCTGAAAGAGGACACAGTTCAGTTCATTCGGTAATCAGCCATGAGGTTTCTCCCTGGGGTGTCACTCTCAGACAGAGACTAGGCACCGCCAAGGGTGTGTGTGTGTGTGTGTGTTGCACTGTAGTAGCCTGTAAAGTCATTCTAACAGTCTTTTACAGGTGCATTCAAGGCTAGCCCATCCTCCGATATCCTCTCACTGCTTTCACTGCCGCATTCCTTGTCTAGCTCCCTGTTAACCCCTCTGCTCTGAAAGACATGTGTCTAGCTCCCTGTCACATCTTCCTGTCTGTATCTCTTTGTTTTTTCTCCTGTGTAGTACCGTTTGTCTATCATTCATGTCAGGCCTGTCAGCCACCTCCCCCTCCTTTCTCTCTCAATTTCTCAATGTCATTCTGTGACATTGTCCTGAATGGGTATACTTTCTTTTTTCAGTTACTGCTAATTCAATTAACAAGATGCCATCTCCCCCCAATTAAGCTTTCCAATTACTGCTCCGCTTTCAGTCCAAATGAGAGGGTGCGTTTTTTTTCTTTCCACTGTGTGTTGAATTGAAACGGAGTTGTGTAGTCTCTGTGATAAGACGGACTCGTCAAAAAAGAAAGAAAGGAAGAAAGAAAAAAGTTCACAGCTTTCTTACTCACATCGATTGCTCTTTTATGAATACCCCAACTTTACTGCCTTTACTGCATAGCATAGGGCAGGCTATGAAAATACCGCAATGTGAGTACGAACTGTACAGTTGTTTCACTGATTGTGAAACGGCAAACTTTGTGTTCAGCAAGATAATCTTCACAAATCGTGATTTTCAGAAAACGCTTTAAAAGTCATAAAAGTGATCGCATTGACTGTTAGATGAGGGAATTAACAGGAACTGCACTGACAGAAAATACATCATCCCTGCATGCCGTACACTAGGGTTGTGCGATGTCAGTAAATTATCCATCGTGATTATCCCACAGTGAACCATCGTGATCCACGATGGCATCGTCATTGGCGGGGGTGGGGGGGAATAATTAATAATGTATTAAGTCGCTGCGGTGCGGTAATGCCATTCATTGCAATGCGTTCATTAACAACTGGACAGCTGAGCTCTTCACGGAGACCAGCGGGCTTCGATAGGCTACTATTAGCCTCTGTGACAACAGCACAGAGCCAGGCGACTGAATGAAGCAGTGGCTCTCACTACCAGCAATTTGAACGGCGCAAATAACAAAACGTTAACGTTACAGGTCCTCACCAACAACGTGTGTGTGTTGAATTTAACTAGCTGGCAGTAAACTGACTGAATTACTGGCTGATATAACGTTAGATTCGCGTGGGCTTTTGAACCTAATGAGAGCGATTTGACGAGAGGAGAGTTGAGAGAGAAACACAGCTGCTGCTGCTGTAGCCTCAACGCGAGACTGATTAGTCATTCAGACTAATGAGTCTAGCGTTGAGGCTGCTGTGTGAGTGACTTCAACTTTCACTTTGGAAACAAGCGAGTTAAATTCACAGTTGAAGATTTGTACTCACTTTGGGTTGAAAACAGGAAAGAACGTGAAGTTTCTTCTTTGTCATAAAAGTTTTCCCAACAAAATAACTGACTTCTCATGCGTGGAGGACGCCCCGGAGACATTAAACAAGCGCTCCCAGTGCAGAGAAGCACTAGAGCGGAGGAGGGGGCTTCTCTGAGTCTGAACTGGGAGCACTCGTTTAATGCCGCCGGCGCGTCCGGTAAGTGGACTTGGTATTTTTTATTATTAAAACGGCACAAATTTATTTCGAACAGATAATTCATCACGATGATCCGATGTAGAAGGCTCAGAGGTCGATGGGGGGTCGGCCAATCACGATGGTCGATGCCATCGTCCATCGTGCCAACCCTACCGTACACACAGTGTTATTCTTTACTTCCAACATGGTTAATGTGGAATATCTCTTGACAGAAGAAGAAGAAGAAGAAGAAGAAGAAGAAGAAGAAGAAGAAGAAGAAGAAGAAGAAGAAGAAGAAGAAGAAGAAATCAATAAGCAGGAGCTAATCTTGTACAGTAAGATTGTACATCCTGTCAAGTTGTCTTTTTAATCACACTCCTCAAAGAAGTCAGAACATGTGAGACACTTCACTCTTCTACAAGTGGATAAGTGGATGCTATGAATCATCTTGGTGTGGTTTAAAAAAGTACAAATCAAGCCTTCTTATTCCTTATTCTGAGCAGTATCGTATTAATAAAAGCAACTGAGAGTTGTATTATTGTGATTTAACTATAATGTAATTTAACTCAAATTAGCTAACTCAAATTAGCTCATTAGCTGGTATGAACTGTTGGAATGCAGCAATATACGACAATACACTGTATAGCTAACTCTTTATTATTGTATTTTTAAAATAGTATTTCATAACACTATTGTATAAGCAGTGTGTCTATGTAGCTGTGTACATTATTATTATTATCAATGTGTTAATGCCTCAGTTGCTAAAGTTGAATAGTTAGGAAAGTCCCTGCAGGATTGTACACATATCTTTTCTACAACCAAAAATTCATGCCATTTGTTAGGTAGTGTTTGTGTTTTTGGAATATGTCAAAGTCAAGTAAAGAAAGTAAATTGAAAAGTGCCAGGACCAGGGCAGAGATAGTTTATGGACATAATGGTTTGATTGAGACATTTGATGTGGTAAAAGTGCAATGATTATAGCCAAGGTTACAAGCATCGTGTTGATTTGCAGAATTGGTTGAATTTGCACTCATTAACTGTCATCACAAAATCGCAAACCTCCCGGAGGGACTGAAGGGAAGAAAAAAAATGATGGCAGCTGATCAACCAGGGAGCCTGACAGCCCAGATCACATCCGCATACAATGATAATTAATTAGGCGTATAGTCTCATGGCCACGCGTGTGTTGTGTGTCGACTCCACAGACTCTGTGCTTGCTGTTATTTGGGACGAGGCGAGGCGATGTCTGCCTTTCAACCTTGATTATCTCCGGCGTTTGTCAGCGTTATGTTGTGGAAAGCAGCAGCAGGTGCACAGAGCTGATTAGAATCTGGCACAGTCACATGACGATGACTCATCGAAACACATGCGGCAGGCGAGCAGGAAGAGGAAGCGCGGGGGGGCAGGACCAAATCATCAGTGTCTCTCTCTATCTCTCTCATGACATTGTCAAAAGCCACGCAGATTAAAAAAAAAAAAAATCACTAATTAAAACTTTTTGTATAAAACTGAATCTAATTGAGCGGGTGCTGATAAGTCGCTTTTCAGAAGCACGCAAGGCCACCGATATATATGCGAGAGCTCCGGTATAAGCAAGGGCAAAAAACGGCATCGGCTCGAATGGGATCTGAGGTTGTCAAAACATGGCCCAATTAAAAAAAAGTTAATTCATTAAAAGTTGCTGGAGTTGTAGACGGACCTGTAAGATGACTGATTTATCTGATGCTTATTTCAGCGAGGCTCCCATTCCCGTTTTTCGGAGTAGCTCTCTGTCCTTGACTTTGACATCAACGCATGAGAAAATGCTGTGTTTCTCCGCCTTTCAAAAACCTTATCTAATTAAAATGTTGAAAACCTACTGGGCTCGCAGACAGACTTGTAAGATTAGTTAACTGATGCTTAGTTGTACGGCGGCAGCCATTTTATAAGTGCCCCTTAAAGGATTTATCATCTATCCTACATAACTACTGCAGAGTCCGACAGGTCTTTCTTCAATGTTGAACAGCCAAACCAAATTAGTATATTGCAAAAAAGCTCAAACTCAACTAATGAGCGGACCATTTATTGGAAGTTCTGACAGCTAAAAAGAAAGCAAATCTTAATTCTTCTTAACGATTGCTCCCGGGGATGAAGCCAAACTGAGTGCAGCAGCAACGGCAACATATGTACGCTTTAACTTCAAAAAGGCTCTGTGCTACTTTTAGTTTACGAGGTTTGTCGACGGGTAAGTTAACATTATTTATGTGTAATGGGTCTGACTCTGCGTTGTTGTGTTGAAATGAAATAATGGACACAGTTCCCCGGAGCTGTTTGAGCAATATTTCTGTATTGAGAAAGCACATTCAGAGGTTCTCAGGGGATCATGTCTATGTTCCCCGGGTTCTATATTCCCCGTTTTTCACTAACCTCTCCCAGCCCCCATGCCAAACCTAACCTCCCCCCATGCCTAAACCTAACCTCCCCCAGACCCTAACCCAAAACCTAACCTCTCCCACGCCTAAACCTAAGGTCGGCATTGCGGCTTCTATGTTCCCCGGTCCCACAAAAACGGGGAACATAGGACCCGGGGAACATAGGACCCAGGGAACATAGGGATGACCCCGTTCTCAGTCAGTCACAATATTGGTGTGCTCTCACAGCATCTTTCCAGGAAAAGTCCAGGAACAAAGAGATACAACAGCATTTACATAAAATAAAATATAACATAAAGTGCAACTGTATAAATAAATAATTAATACACTGTAATTTCCATCAAAATAATGAACTGCATAAACCCACATACCTGTATTGAGAAAGCACATTCAGAGGTTCTCAGTCAGTCACACTATCGGTGTGCTCTCACAGCATCTGTGTAACATAACAGTGAAATCACTACCTGTCTCATACTAGCGCCATTACTCTCGGAAGTAACGTGACGCTCTAACGTGACGAGATTCACGGCGTCCATGTGACACACAACAGCCTCAACACACTTCTCCACTACTTAGTAGAAACATACCAGTGTAGATACAGTGACTTTACAATTACTTTAGGAGTGTTCCTCACTAAGTTCACGTTATATTTACAACCAAAAACAATGAAAATACTGAGAGCAGAGCAGCGCATACCTTTCCAGGAAAAGTCCAGGAACAAAAAGGAAGTATCAAGTTGGCCAACGCGCGACAAGAACAGCCGTTTACAAAATAAAATACTCTGTGCATTATGCTGTTGGCGATAATCCTCAAAATTCCCCATTTGAAAAGAGTTATCCACCCTCTTAACATTGAAAGAAAATATACAGTAATTAGTTAATCAATTTCGTAACATACATGTAATATAACCAGTCAGTGAGTGAACACAGATACCTTGAACCCGGAAATGAAAATCGACATTCTTCAAAATAAAAGCTCCAAATAAATCTGACCCAAAATATACTTTGCAGTTTGCCCTGTTCATAATATAGCGCAACAACATCCAACTACTACATATGCACACTCCAGAGACAGTCTTCGTTATATGTATATATATTTTGTCTTTATTATTATTATTATTGTTTAATCAGATGTAGGCCTACATAACATCTCAAAAATAATCTTAAAATCAAGTTGAAGATAAAATCCCACGGGATTTCTTTATTGAGGTTCGTGGTTTCACTGCATCCTTATATCTATTATTTTCAAATGAAATGTGGAAAATATTACTTTTTAGCTCCCTGAAAAACATTCACAGTTTGTGATATGTGAGAAATGTAAGAGAAGGTAAATGAAAGGAAAAAGTAGAAGGTGGAGTGATACGGATGAGATTGTTGGTTGTCAAAATACAACCCAATTAAAGTAAATTAATTCAAAACGTTGCTGGACTTGCAGACAGACCTGTGATACAGCTTTAATCAGATGCTTCTTTCAACATGTCTCCTTTCCGAGTTACAAGATTTATTTTTAAAGATGACTTGCATTCCACTTCTTCCCCACAGATGAATGGGTGGAGAGGAGAGTGACGGCCATGACAGGCACAGCTCAATGTGCAGAGTTTGGTGCAAACAATGACAGGATTAGGGGCTTTCTTCCCTGCTGGGCAGTGGGCCCACCCATGCTAAAAGTGTATGCACTTGTGATCTGGTACTGTGAAGCGCTTTGGACAGAAGCGTCCACCAGATGGCATCGGTATTAAAAGTGAATGCACTTGTGATCTGGTACTGTGAAGCGCTTTGGACAGAAGCGTCCACCAGATGGCATCGGTATTAAAGGTGAATGCACTTGTGATCTGATACTGTGAAGCGCTTTGGACAGAAGCGTCCACCAGATGGCATCGGTATTAAAAGTGAATGCACTTGTGATCTGATACTGTGAAGCGCTTTGGACAGAAGCGTCCACCAGATGGCATCAGTATTAACACATTCACTGCCAGCCTTTTTTCAATACTGTAGTTAGCTTCTGCCAGAGGTTTTTTTTGAGGATTCTGGCTCATTTTACAAGAGCCGAGGATTCTTTTCTGCTTTGACTTTGTGAACACAAAGTTCACAAAAGTACTAATAGAATGTGTGCTTTCTCTGTCTAAAAGAGTTAGTTTGTAGAGTTAGTAGTTATGTAGATATTAGCCGTTGAGTACAGCATGGTTTCAGAGATTTTCAGAGAGTTTTGAGATAAATGGATTTTTAGAACCACCTCACGTGCCTGTGATTATGGGTGCCCTTGGGCAAGTCTGTATACTGTATTGTGTTGTGTGTGTGTGTGTGTGTGTGTGTGTGTGTGTGTGTGTGTGTGTGTGTGTGTGTGTGTGTCTCCAAACTCCTCCCTCCGTCTGTGCTGCTGCTGCTGGCTCCGCGGCCGCTCTCGGGCAAGTCTGGATTACTGTAAAACGGGCTCGTTCGTTTCTTGGGGTGTCGGCTGAGAGCTTTGATGAAGCTTTTGCGATTCTGGTCTTATTTATGCTCAAAGGTAGGCTAGTGTGTGTGTGTGCGCGCGCGTGTGTGTGTGTGTGTGTGTGTGTGTGTGTGTGTGTGTGTGTGTGTGAAATCGAAAGCGTTTTCGCCCAGCTATTTCCTTGAGAATGGCTTTCTCCCGCGGTTGTTTTTGCTCGGCTTTCTCTCTGTCTGGAGAGCACTGTCGCCACTTAGCTGGTCGGTAAAATAGATTATACACATTCTCTTCCTCCAATATTGGTATAGGAGACGTAAAAGGGGTTGATCGATGTCCCACCGTCAAAATTTTTTTTTTTTTTTTTAAGCCGAGATATCTCGTCTTTGGCACTCAACGGGTGGATCCTGTAAGCCGAGATATCTCGTCATTGGCACTCAACGTGTTAAAAGTGAATGCACTTGTGATCTGATACTGTGAAGCGCTTTGGACAGAAGCGTCCACCAGATGGCATCGGTATTAAAAGTGAATGCACTTGTGATCTGATACTGTGAAGCGCTTTGGACAGAAGCGTCCACCAGATGGCATCGGTATTAAAAGTGAATGCACTTGTGATCTGGTACTGTGAAGCGCTTTGGACAGAAGTGTCCACCAGATGGCACCGGTATTAAAAGCGAATGCACTTGTGATGTGGTACTGTGAAGCGCTTTGGACAGAAGCGTCCACCAGATGGCATCAGTATTATCGTGACAGACAGGGAATGGCAGACGGAGAGAGAAGCAGACAAGCAAATAAGTGACTGACAATGGCAGAGAATGATAGCCTGGTAAACCAACCTAATGACGCCAACTCACATTCTGTTCCCTTCTGTCGATCAGTCTGGACTCCAGCCTGCCGACAGCGATTTCCACAAATTACAAAGTGAACGGGCCAATCACAGACCGGCCTTATAGTTGACAACGTAACACATGGCGGCTCCTGAAGCACAAGCAGTAATGTAGAGTAAACACAGCCATAAGTGCAGTTATTACAGGAATAGACTCAATAACAACAATTAAGAACAGGAGTAGGAGGCGTTATTAGGAGTTAGGATACCAGCGGAGTTTCTCAGTGGAAAACACCTTTTTCCGAGGTAGAGAAGAAATTAAAGAACAGTATATAAGGTGGGTGGAGGGGGGCGGTGTGACAAAGCTCATGTTATCGCCCCCTGGTGTTACCTTACTAAGTGAGCCGTGGGAAGCCTAGATCTGATTGTGAAACCTGATAGGAGACAAAGATGTAACCTTTGCATGATAAAAATCAAATCCCATTATGCTTCCAGCTCACTGAGCTGCACCAGACTTATGTTATTCCAGCCTATGAAATACTGTTTTCTCCATATGTTTCTGGTTGTCAGTGCTACGTGAAGAAAATATAATATAATACCATCTCTAAAGTATCCAAAGTTGCTGAATTGTGAAAACTCCGAGAGCACACAAGCTGAGACCCAAAAAGAAAAACACACATCTCACGGATTGTCACTTTAACGAGGACAGCTAAACCCAAATGTCATCTTGCAGTCTTTTACCTTTCCCACATATACACAGAAATGAATGTTAAGAACTTCTGTCACCTTCTTCCCTCTTCTGTCGCTCTTTGGAAAGCTGCTTGGCTTTCAAAGTGGAGGCTGACATGCTGTGCAGCTGGGTTTGGTGTAGCATAGCGGAGTGGAACTGACCCTGGTCCTGGACAGGCAGGCTCTGCCTGGCTGCTTCTGCATGGCCTCTGTCCATGGTCCTGGAGCCGCACAGCCCACTTATCCATGGAGAGGTGCTCATGCTTCAGTCCTCCAGCACAGTAGCAAAACCTAATTTAAAGCTGTACCAGGCAAAATGTGTATGTAACAAATTTGGGTTGTGGGGGTGTGTGACTAGACTACACCAAAATACTAATCAGTTAATCTAATACTGCAATAATTAAATTAGTAATGTCCACACCGGTATAGTATGTAAGCTGTTGTGTCTAAGATGTTAGATCAAACTCTTCAGCTACTTCTGCTCTCACTCAGAATGTCAAAATATAAGCGATGTGATGTATAGTGTTTTGAGATATTAACGTTTGTTTGGCACAACTCATACGAATAACTGTCGCGGGGTTCCGCATTTCTGCGTGGCAAGTGACGTCACGCTGATTCGTCCTATAGTGTTTTGGAATTAAACCGTCCAACTAAACAAGTCACCATTACAGACACCTTCTATACAATGGAATTGCATGGAATGTGTTTCCTTCTCTTGCCAAGGACTTTGCTGTGTGCAGGACATTTCATCCTTTATCTGATGTGCTTAGGTCCACATCTTTCCCTTTCCTTTTCATTTGTGATGTACGGCGGCGGGACGTTGTTTTATCTCCTTTTCCAATTAAAAAGTTCATTCATCAAAGCGTGTTCAGCCAGAAATACTTTACGAGCTACCTTTATATGAGCATCATGCAGACGTCCTAATCTCTCAACCTATTTTAAGTAAGGCTGAGGAATGCATTTCTCTTTCTTCAGTCTTTTCTGCTCTTCTCTGCGCGATGGAAGGTTGAAAACTATTTTCTCTTTTTTCTCTGCACCTCTCCTATCTGTTCTTGACAGACACTGTGTGGAAAATATGATAGCTATCTCTTCTATAAGG
>NC_139631.1:3858671-3883671 GCF_964638095.1 Poromitra crassiceps | reverse complement strand
CCTCTCCTTGATTTTTTTTATTTTTTCTATTGGGTTTGTTTGGGTTTGTTGCCTTTACCTTAGGTTACAATACTGTCAATTGGAATGGAACAACTGTTGGTAGTCTTCAGTTTGGAGGTGCTGTGCTACACCATCATAATTATGATATACTGCATGATGCCTGCTGAACTGCAATTATGCTCATCCCCAAATATTCGTTCAAAAATTGAATGTTGCTCTGTTTTCAGCCATCAGACTGGTAAATAACTGGTTGAGAGATGCTACAGTGGTAGACGGATCAATAAGCGTGCCTTACCGCAAGCTGTGTAATGACGCGCCGCGGCATTAAAACTAATTAAAACTAATCGAGGTGTAGTTGCACCGTTGACCACCAGGTGTCATCTGTGAGCATCCTTGAGAGCATCGCGACTGAGAGAAATACTACAGGCGATTAGGCCTGACTGAAGTTTGATAGGTTGTTTGTTTTATTCCTATGTTTATTATAGTAACATTTTTATTTGTCTTATATGGCTATTATTAGGAGGAGGGGGTTGATTAAATTTTATGAAGTCGTTGCGGTGCTGTTTGGCTTTCCGGCCCGGCACCGCTGCAAATGCATTCACAAACATACCAGCAATATTGAAAGGCACAAAGCAACGTTAACGTTTCATACAGAATAGATCCTGACCAACAACGTATGTTTTGAATTTAATATCTGGCATAAAACGGGGAGAATTGATCATTTAACTGTGTGTTACTACTACTACTACTGTGTGTGTGTGTGTGTGCGCAGCGTGGCAGTTCTCGTCGGGGAGCAGCAGCACGTCCGCCCGCCTGACTGAGAGAAATACTACAGGCGATTAGGCCTGACTGAAGTTCGATACATGCTTAATTCGTTTATTTAAGATAATTGCATAATTCGTTTTGTAGTCTATTTATTACTGGTTAATGTAGAACGGAATAGAAAGAAACACACGCGGGCAGCCAGCAATGGATGGACTTCATGGAAACAGGTGGGTTGAATGAATTCACTTTGCAACTTTGTCCAAGCTTGTACAGTGTATTCCTGAAGGTGAACGCAAAACTAGGCGTAGCAGTCTGTAAAGAAAGACTGTTATTTATTTTTATTTATTTTATCGTGGATCATATAATCCACACAGCACAAATCACCTCCCTCCCGACAGCAGACACACACACACACAGGCCTTTTCTCATCGTCAAATATTTTTGTTTTCCGACCAGGCCTATTTTAACAATTTCGTTGCCTATTTGAAGACATTCGTTGCAAATATATAGTAGTTGTCCTGGCATTTAATTTGTTAAGTTATTTTAAACTTAATTTAGCGTGTTTATGAGTTCGATATAGGCTAATATTTTTATTTTTTTACCAACCCGACACTGCCGACAGCCGACGACACACATGCACAACTTCTGTAGCCATTAAAATAAAGTGTTTAATTAAGCTTTGTATGTTAGCTAGGTATTATATTTTGAAATCCAAATTAAGTTTAATATGCATTTGTTTAGACTTGGTGAGGCATGAGTGAGGCTGCGCTAGTGTTTTTCCTCAGCTGAAGTCATAGGCTAGTTTTCCGACCAGGCCTATAGACATTTTCGTTGGCTATTAAGATTTTAATTGCAATATTGTATAGTTGTCATTCCGTTTAATTTATTAAGTTACTTTACACTTAATTTGGCATATTTATTTTTGTTTTACAGGCTATTGTTTTAAATGTTTAAGTGATGACGATAAATATATTTTTACCAACCAACAGCCATCCTTCCTTTAAATGGTCTCATGCAATATACAGTATTATTGTGTTACTGTATATTTATCCCATTATTAATACCTTTATTGACTTTATTGAATAGCTACTAAAATACTTTATTCTGTACTAGTGTTTGGCTATTTTTATATTGACATTTTCTCCGTTTCTGTGTGAGTGAGAAATGGAGCTGAGAGGCCCTGAGCGGCCGGCGACAGACTCTTTGTTCCTTGATACTGTATGTGTGGCGGGAGAATGACACAATACGGCAAGATATTATATATATACAAGATGCACACACACACACACAGTCACAATGCAAACACGTTTATTGTCAGAAAGTGTTGAAATTTCCATTTTCAAATTGCAATGTGAATAAATTGGAATAACACGTCAAAAAAACAATATGGCCTAAAAAAAGTAGGCTAAAAGTGGAAAAAAATATGGCCTATATTAACAAAAAAAATCAGTTCTCAGTGACTGGCAGTCGCTTGAGCCATCTGTGCTGCGATACTGCTGTCTAGAGGGGGAACAAATAAAAGGAGCTGAATTGCCGTGGAGTGCGAAGCAGTTCATTAATGCGGTTGATCACACATTTCTCGTCGGCAAGGGTCATGGTGGGATACTGCTCAGCCGTGGTGTCTATAATGAAGCGTCGCAGGTTCTCCGGCAGCGCCCATTTTCCTCTGCAGCCGTCCCAATTGGTCGTCAAACCCCAGGCCCGATATTGTTCCTCTGTGATTACCAAACGGAACAGCAAAGCCCCATATCTGTCCACGCGTCCTTGGCTTTTCGTGCGGAGAAATTCCTTGTGCCGTGGCGTCAACACAGGGACGGCTCGCAGCTCTGCATGTTGTTTGTGAAGGCCCAACAGCGACTGGCTTACTGATGCTGCCCTGGCGGCCGTGGCGGGGGCTGGAGCTGGTGTAGATGCTGCCGTGGCGGGGGTTGGAGCTGGTGGAGATGCTGCCCTGGCGGGGGGTTGAGCAGGTGTGTCTGGGCTCTGTCGGTCCCCCGACCGAAGTGACGCGTTCTCCTCGCGCAGAAGTCGGACCTGTCCTTCGAAGCTTCTCCTCATCTCATCGAGCTGATTTCGCGTGTCTTGTCGCATGTCCTCTCTCAAGCTTGTCAGTTCTGAAGCGTGCCTGGACATCCGCGCACTGGTCCGCACATTACAGTAGGTAGCAGTCCACACACAAATGTGAGACAATGGACTTTGATTCACACAGGTTTTCACACAGCTAAACACAACAGTTAAAAACAAGAACACATAAATAGACAAATAAATAGATAAATAAATAAATAAATAAATAAATAACCTTAAATTTGAGCTGGTTCGTTGTCTGTGTGTTTCAAATGAAACTATACGCTATTATAGGCTATTGCTTTAATGGGATGCGGGAGTGCAGTGTGTTAGCTACTAAAATACTTTATTCTGTTCTAGCTTTTTTTTTTTTGGGGGGGGGGGGGGGGGGTGCTGCTGCTGTGTGTTTAGAAGACAATTTTTATGTTGACATTTTCTCAGTTTCTGTCTGAGTGAGAAACGGAGAGGCCCTGAGAGGCCCTGTGTGCACCGCGCGCTCCGCTCTCTTCAATGAAGAAATGGACATGATACATACAATATATATAAAATAGTGAAGGCATGGTGAAAGGTAGCCTACTATTATTATAAAAATGTACATTCTCTAGTCTGTGTCCTTTGTGTGTGTGTGTGTGTGTGTGTGTGCGTGCGCGCCGTGCCCATTGTCTGAAAACATATTTTTATCAAACAATATAGGCCTACTCTGGTTAATCTAAGGCTCTTTCACACCGGCCATTTTTCGTAAAGTAGCACTTATTGAAACCTACTACCCTGCTTGTAGGCATCAAAAGTCATCAGAAATTAATTTAGTGATGAAATAAAACTTCACAGTTCACAGACACAGTTCTGCCCTTGGTGGTTGAACTCGGCGGGGAAGCAACAGGAAGATAAACGGACAAGATAAACGGATTGAGAACGGACAGATGGAGAATTAACATTTTCTTGTTAATAGGCCTTTTTTTGACTTTTATATTTTGCCATATTTTGACTGTATTTTACGTGCATTTTCTTATAATAAACGTGTTTGCATTGAGACTGCTGTGTGTCAAGCCAATATTTGTACAACCGCTACAAGGCCTCTTGCACTGTTGAAAAACCAACCCGCACTTCCCCCCCAGGTTTACAGTATCACAGGCTTTGTCTGTGAAACAGGTTTATCTCCATGAAACATTCCACCCCCATCCCAACAATTAGTACAGTGATTACAGTAGGTAGCAGTCCACACACAAATGTGAGACAATGGACTTTGATTCACACAGGTTTTCACACAGCTAAACACAACAGTTAAAAACAAGAACACATAAATAGACAAATAAATAGATAAATAAATAAATAAATAAATAACCTTAAATTTGAGCTGGTTCGTTGTCTGTGTGTTTCAAATGAAACTATACGCTATTATAGGCTATTGCTTTAATGGAATGCGGGAGTGCAGTGTGTTAGCTACTAAAATACTTTATTCTGTTCTAGCTTTTTTTTTTTTGGGGGGGGGGGTGCTGCTGCTGTGTGTTTAGAAGACAATTTTTATGTTGACATTTTCTCAGTTTCTGTTTTCTAATTTTACTAGGCTAATTTATTTTAATTTTTGTGTGTGAAATGATGAAGGTTTTCCCAATGTCCCACTGGGTTGTGTTTTTGCAAATAAAGTGTTGTACGGAAACAAGCTTGTTTCTTTTATTTCTGTTTATTATAGTAACATTTTTATTTGTCTTATATGGCTATTATTAGGAGGGGGGGGTTGATTAAATTTTATGAAGTCGTTGCGGTGCTGTTTGGCTGCCCGGCCTGGCACTGCTGCGAATGCGCATTCACAAACATGTCATGTCGGAGTCAGGCGCGACATAAACTGCAGGCTAGTAGGCTGCTCAGTTAAAAACAACAATAAATATGCTGGTCGGTTACTTATTTTATTTACCCTTCTATATTTTAGAAGCATATTTTTATGTTTACATTTTCTCAGTTTCTGGGATAGTCGGACAAGTGAACATGAAGGAAGAGTAGAGACTTATGGAACCCTGACTGAAGACGTTTGTTTATTCATGTAGCCTAATTAAAAACATTTTCAATGATAGCCTGAGGTGTCTGACTGCTGAATGTAGCCTATTAAAGGCCTTTGGCCTAACTGCAAAGTGCAAACTCAGCAAGCAACAATAAATTAAACAAATAGCCTATAGCAGCATTATTGGGCACCTAAGTAAATACATGCACTGTCTGGCATGCCTAGAATGTCTCTAGAACGTGAAATTAAATAACTTGAAAACTAATAAATGAAGAATCACTTGTAAAATTTTTTTTTAATAAAGTGGCTGGCTGCTTGGTTCTGCCCGTTTTCGTTTAGCATTTATTTGCGTCGGGACTTCACTGCATTGAACTGCTCCGCTGCATGTGCAAAGCTGAAGGCCTCCAAACCCTTTCCACAACTTGCGATCTGCATCAGCCTTGTGACTTCTGCAGGGACACTGGAGACTGGAATTGGGGGAGGGGGATGGAGGGTGGAATGTTTCACCCCTATTAGACCCATACCTGTCTATTGTCTCATGTGGCCAACCTATTGAAATGTAAATAAAGGAACGGGGGCAGTCCCGATGTTGTACGGAAACAAGCTTGTTTCTTTTATTTCTGTTTATTATAGTAACATTTTTATTTGTCTTATATGGCTATTATTAGGAGGGGGGGGGTTGATTAAATTTTATGAAGTCGTTGCGGTGCTGTTTGGCTGCCGGCCTGGCACTGCTGCGAATGCGCATTCACAAACATGTCATGTCACGGAGTCAGGCGCGACATAAACTGCAGGCTAGTAGGCTGCTCAGTTAAAAACAACAATAAATATGCTGGTCGGTTACTTATTTTATTTAGCCTTCTATATTTTAGAAGCATATTTTTATGTTTACATTTTCTCAGTTTCTGGGATAGTCGGACAAGTGAACATGAAGGAAGAGTAGAGACTTATGGAACCCTGACTGAAGACGTTTGTTTATTCATGTAGCCTAATTAAAAACATTTTCAATGATAGCCTGAGGTGTCTGACTGCTGAATGTAGCCTATTAAAGGCCTTTGGCCTAACTGCAAAGTGCAAACTCAGCAAGCAACAATAAATTAAACAAATAGCCTATAGCAGCATTATTGGGCACCTAAGTAAATACATGCACTGTCTGGCATGCCTAGAATGTCTCTAGAACGTGAAATTAAATAACTTGAAAACTAATAAATGAAGAATCACTTGTAAAAATTTTTTTTAATAAAGTGGCTGGCTGCTCGGTTCTGCCCGTTTTCGTTTAGCATTTATTTGCGTCGGGACTTCACTGCATTGAACTGCTCCGCTGCATGTGCAAAGTTGAAGGCCTCCAAACCCTTTCCACAACTTGCGATCTGCATCAGCCTTGTGACTTCTGCGGGTGGAATGTTTCACCCCTATTAGACCCTACCTGTCTATTGTCTCATGTGGCCAACCTATTGAAATGTAAATAAAGGAACGGGGGCAGTCCCGATGAGAATAGGCCTACAGTAGCCTATATTACAATAGGCTATATATAAAATCTGTGGCTTTCAAGGCTGGTGTGAAAGAGCCTACATAACCAGAGTAGGCCTATATTGTTTGATAAAAATATGTTTTCAGACAATGGGCACGGCGCGCGCGCGCGCACACATACACACACACACACACACACACACACACACACACACACACACAGCTCCCCTACGAGAACCGCAGGCTCTGCGCACGCTGTGCCTGCTGAGCGACATGACGGGCGGCCAGCGTGGCCGAGAACCAGATGACAAATAAATAAAGTAGCTACTCTCACCTCTTGATTAAGGTGTAGGCTATGGGAGTTATTTATTTTATTTATAAAGGATACATGTACAAAGGATACATGTACAAAGGATACTGTTGGCAGAGTACATGAAACATTCCACCCCCCATCGCAAGTGATTTTATTCTGCATGTAGAATATTCAGCAGGAATGCACAAATGTCACACAAAGGAATAATAATAATAATAATTATGACGTGATAAGATCATTCATTTTAGCACCGCGCGCTCCGCTCTCTTCAATGAGGAAATGGAAATCCAGACCTTGTAGAAAAGTGTCGATTTTCGGGGTTAGGGTTGAAAGTAATTCTCTCTCTTTTCAGAGGCACACAATTACTCACATAAGACCCTACATTTAATAGTTAATTTAATAGTTAGTTTGTGGATTTGGTTTCCAGGGACTTTAATCATCAAGGGGAGACAAAACACGATTGATTTCGTAGGCTGAGAGCGAGAGCCTCCCTGCTTGCTGCATATACTGTACTGTAGTTGTGCACTGCCGCCCCCTAGTGTCCCACTTTGATACCACATACTAATGGCAAACAGAATTAACGCCGCGTTGCGGTAAAAGACGCTTATTGATCCGTCTACCACTGTAGCATTGCTTGTTACATTATATCAGACTGGTAAATAACTGGTTGAGAGATGCTAGCATTGCTTGTTACATTATATCAGACTGGTAAATAACTGGTTGAGAGATGCTAGCATTGCTTGTTACATTATACTAATTTGGTTTCACTGCAGAACATTCAACACATCCTGTTGTAATTGAGGATAGATTCAGGATTCATGTAAGAATGGGGGGTATTTTACAGTGAGCAGAATTTGTTTAAAATCGTGCAATATTATGATGAAACTTTTCTTTCCACTGGAAGTGGAAGTTTCATGTTTCTAGCAGGAGCAGCCTTGTTTGGAATAGGCAGAAGAACTCACTAGTCGGCAGCGATAGCAGAAAATCCTATAGACGGTTTTCACAAGCTGCAACCCCACAGCACTTCCTTTTTCTCAGCTTCTTCTTTGGTGTTTTATGGCGGTTGTTATCATTAAATGTTGCATTACCATTCTATCATCTTCACAGTGCTATTTACAGTGTCCACTTTCTCAGCTGTTCAGGGGGAAACACTGACATACTTCTATTTA
Organism: Poromitra crassiceps; assembly: GCF_964638095.1. Classification (NCBI taxonomy): domain Eukaryota; kingdom Metazoa; phylum Chordata; class Actinopteri; order Beryciformes; family Melamphaidae; genus Poromitra; species Poromitra crassiceps. Next base: position 3,875,894 of record NC_139631.1, on the reverse strand, counting down.
AAAAAAATATTTTTGCTATGTAAACGTTTAAATGCAAAGATAGGCCTAGTATGCGTGCAATAACGTACTAGTCAGCTTACACTGTAACATGTAGCTTTTATTAGCCTCTCAGGCTAGCTCTGGACCAGACAACAACGGTTCCTATTATCCAGCGTGTGCACGTTTTTCCGACAGGGGTGGTTGTTATGGCAACTATCAACAACAACAACAACTACTACTAACTACTACAAGACATAAAGACCGAAATAGGCTACGTTGTTACTGTGTCTGTCGGAGACACGGCGTCACGTTAACATTTAATATGAGCCGAATATCAACCTGCGCACAGCTATGTATACAGAAAGTAAACCGGATATTCAGGTGGGTTGTGACGTTTGTTATTGTTGTCAAGTTAAAACCGTCTATAGGAAGAAGACGTCACAGTGCACCGCTTGGTTCACAAGAATGAATCAAATACTGAACCTGAATTAGAGCATCACTTTTGTATTGTGCCCTTATCACTTTTTTGTATCCCCTTTCGGATGCCACACGTCAATCCACCCCCCCCCCCCCCTCCCCCTCCAGCCCAACCCCCACCATGTCAAAGCCCCGCCCCCCCACCACGCCCCGCAGCGATTATTGTGCTCTGCTAGCGGCGCCACCAGAAGTGTCCGCAGTCTCCGATCTGAGTCATCAGGCTTCATGGGAGCAGCAAACCCCTCAAGATGACACTTCAAAAGGTCAGTGGTTCAATTACTGGCAACACACTGCTTCAGCCAACAGCACACTTCAGATGTAACGTCTCTCCTTTTGCTCATTAAGTTGGGTCTTAATGTAAAACGTTAACATTTACATACATATGCTGCCAATTAGCGGCAAGAGTGCCCAGCTTTTGAAGAGGAATGGGAGCTAGAGTGCTTTGCTTGATTGGTTTCCATGGAGACGCAGCAAGAGAAGGTTAGCGCCCGGAGCGAATATGAAACACGAGTGGGAAGCAATGGTCGCTTGCTGATATGGTTCCCATTTGAGGTTCTATTTTGACAAATAGATTTAATGAGCTATTCTTGGTGCTGTTTGTTTGATTGATTGGTTTAGGTCCCATGTCTATTGAAGCCTCTTGGTGGTATATGGAGTAATGTGCGTGGGATGGTGGTTAAGTGTTTTTTAAAGGTTAAAAACATGATATAATTATACAAAAGTTTCCCCTCAAAACGATCACTTCTGGCCCATATAATAGTGTGGCAGTGTGTTTATGTTGAGAGACGCGAGCGAGGCTGTGCTTATGTGGAGAGAGAGAGCGCCGGTAAACCCTTCAAACACAGGGATTAAATGTTCTGATAGTTTCACAGCAGTTATGTTAAAAAAATCCAAATAAACACACACATACTGTACCTCCAGACCTTTGAATTATGAGGTCCAAACAGCTCAAAACTAACCCGATCTGGGAAGAAGCTCCGCTGAGACTGAGAGATCCCTCTCAGAACATCTTAGTGATGCTATTGGCTGGGCTGTTGCACTGTGAGTGATGCTATTGGCTGGTCACTATCAGGTCGCAATACATCCCACTCCCATGTGGGATGTACCTGCCCAAATTTATCAAGACCACAACCAAACAGATGTAAACAGCACCAAAGCACAGGCAGGTGACAGCGTCTGACCACAAACACACTGCCACCGTATTTAGTGGGCTAAAATTGATGTTTTTGAGGGGAAGCTTTTCTACAAGGATAAAAAGAAAAAAAAAAATTAATGAATAGTTGCATAGTATACCTTTAAATGTTATTTAATGGAATTCAATTCAAAACTTTATTGTCCCGTGAGAGAAATTTGTTCGAATAGAGGGCTTCCAAGAGGATCACAATGGAAATAAGCCTTTGGCTTTATTGTGTATACTTAATCCTCGGCAGATGTGTTAATGTATGTAAACTGTCTTCATTTGAAGCTTTTTTATGTGGATTTTACATTGTGTCAAATAAACTACTACTACTAGCTACTACAATAAAAGCTAAATAAAAACAAATAATAAAACACAATAAAAACACAACATGAAATCACAGTAAGATAGGGATTGCAAACTATAAGCTGGTAATAACAGACAAGGAGTTGGTACGTAGTTCAACTTGGTGTGATAAAAAGTCACTCATCTGTGCAACACAAAGCACTTACAGGCATAAGATGCTGCATCATTTCATGTGCAAATTAGCCAATCTAAATGCAGTGGGGATAAATGAGAGGCTGGTTCTGTTGTGCTTTTGGTAGCAGCTTTTATCCAAAAGGCCTAATCACTTTGATCAAAACACCCTATTCACCCAGTTGGTCAGCTGCTCTCAGTTCTTTTGACTATTGACATTTCACAAAAGACAAAACATTACAATTTAGAGGAGTAAAACTTTGGGTAGAGGAGTTTCCCATTTTCATTAGTGTTTCACAAGGAATGTTGTGAAAAAGAAAATATTACATGTTCATTGGATGTCATGTTCATTACATGTAGCATTTTAATTTTGTGATATATTTAAATATATATATATTTATGTAATAATTTCATTTTTCAATGGGAAACAGCAGGTCGCAATTAACACTGCTCTTTGAATCAACGTTAGTACTGTACGCTGCACGCTGTAGATCACATACATTTTTCCATCACATCATCAAATGTTCCATTGCTCTGATTGGTTGTACTGTAAAGCCCGCCCCCACACATGATCCGCAGTAAAACAGCTGTGCTACCGTGCGCCACCGTGCCACCGTGCCACCCTGCGCTGCGCTCAAATTGAACTTTGACCTATTTACTTCTGACCTTTCCTCCGCTCTACCTCGCGGTGAGAGAAGAGGAGATCGCTTCTCACGTGGAGGCAGCTTAAGTGTATCAAATGCATGGAGAGGCATTCTGCTCTGTGCTCATTGATATGGAGATTGAACCGAGAGCTAGCAGCCTCATTCTCATTGGCCAATTGGTCCGGCGATGTCAGGCTAATAAACGAAACACCTGTCGCTCAATGACTGCGCCGCTGCCAAGTCACCAGAGTGTGATTAGAGGCACAGCGGGGAGCCGTTCACTCTGAAATAAAACACAATTTAGAGAAATCTGCATTCCAGTACGATGGAGATATCTCTCGAGTGGTAAGATGGAGATATCTCTCGAGTGGTAGGACATTTCATTAAATGTGCATCTAAATAAATAGGCCCAAGGTTTTCAAACTGTGCCTGAAGAGGAAATGTAAATTTGAAAAGGCTGAGACATAGGCTATTGCCTTTTGGTGATGTTTGAAAAGTAGCCATTACAGAGAGACAGACAGACAGACAGACAGACAGACAGACAGACAGACAGAGAGAGACAGAGACAGAGGAGGGGGGGGGGAGACGCAGATGAAGAAATTGTGGAGTAAAATACAAGAAGAAAGGAAGAGTGAATGCAAAGAAAGTGGAGAGAAAGAGAGGCAAGGATGTAGGGAGAGGGAGAAGAGAGGGAGGTAGGAAAGTGAAAAGTGGAGAGCAAGCGAGCAAGAGAGAGGGAGAGAGAGGGAGGAACAACAGAGAGAAAAATGGAGACTGACAACAGAGGGGAGAGAGGGAGAGAGAGAGAGAGGCAGAGGTACCGTCATCTCGTTCTGCCCTCTCTGACTTCGACTCGGGGAGTGATGAGTGCCTGTGGCTTGGAGATGCAAGAGTCAGACGCTGAGCATTTCCCTAATTAACTGGTGGTAAACACACACACACACACACACACACACACACACACACACACACACACACACACACACACACACTGATGAACACACACACAATTATATGTACACACATCAACTGAAAAATACACAAGCACAGATATAATCAGTCATGACATGCACCTGTGCAAACCTGCAAACATAAACACACAGGTTGCACTCTCTCTCACACACACACACACACACACACACACACACATGCACGCACGCACACACACACACACACACACACACACACACACACACACACACACACACACGCACGCACGCCAAGCAATTAATCTTCTATTAGTGTGCCATCGAGTGCTAACTCCAGCTCAGTGAGCTCAGCACATCTCTCCAGTATAGCAGTCCTCTGACAGCTAATTCTTAATAATATCATAAATCATAAATGAAACAAGCAAACAGAGAGCAGCTTTTCAAAGATAAAAAAAAAAAAAAAAAACGATTTCAGACGGACAAGCCCGTCTTTATTGTCACACGATTACAATCAACACATGCACGGAGGGCCACAACACACACATGCTGACGGTGGCCAGTGAAATTTGTCCTCTGCATTTAACCCATCCTGGCTTTGTCCTTTCCTCCGGGGGGCAGGCCAGGAGCAGTGGTCGCTTTTCTCGTACAGCGCCCGGGGACCGACTTCGGATGTTGTCGTCACTGGTCGGATGACGATGACGATCTGATCTTCTGCATGTTTTTAGTGGGGGGGTTATATACGGAGGAACCCCCTGGGGGAGCACGGGGAGAACATGCAAACTCCACACAGACAGAAAGGCCCTTACGACGAGATACCCCACCTGGGCAGTAGGCACTGAAGATATGGGGGGGGAACACAACCACAGCGCCCACAGTGTCCCAGGCGAGAATCGAACTCAGGACCTTCTGACTGCAAGGCGACAGCTCTACCACTGAGCCACCGTGCCCCGGATGGACGGACGGACGGACGGACGGACTGACTCAAAAAGGATGTCATATTCAGCCAATGTGTGTCTCTCCTTATGGAAAACAAAACACATGCGTTACCCTTTAATGGCGTGTCAGAGGAGAGATCCACCCTAAAAGCTATCGGTGATGCACCTTTAGTTCAGGGTCCCTCTTTGATACCTGGTGGTGTCTTTTTCTTCTGAAAACAGAATCTATCTGAAACATCAACGGTAAACGTGAGGTTTTGGTGTCAGCCTCTCTCAATATCAAAGTGCAAAGACTGGTCATTTTGCACAGAAATTATACAGACAATCAGACAGGGAGAAATCCATCACTGAAGAGGTAAATATACCAATTTCTCCACTGACAGCAGCCTCAAAATACCTGAATGAAATGCAGCCACAACAAGACTTGTGTTGTGTTGTGGGTAAGGGGGCGTGACTCTTCCTCAGCTGGAAAACCTCTTATCGCCATGGTCCTCTCTCCAACACATGTAACTACATACAGTTACACAGCTGCTGAATCCAACAGCTCCAGGCCATTCTCAGACTGGGGGTTGTTGGAACGTCATCCTGAGAAATGTAGGAAATCCCTAAGTGAAAAATAAGCAGATGAGGCTGGCTGAGGGAAAGTAAAAAAGTAAATTGCTTATCACAAAATAATGTAACATTGCGGACTAGTGGAAGAGCAATCATTTTTCCTTTTCATATTAATACAAACTGACACCACATGTTATTATAATTATGCATTTTTTTTTATTAGAACTTGTGTTAAAAAAGTAACAAAATATGTGTCGATGATGGATAGAGATGTATGGAGGGGTGGTAACAGAATGGACTGATGATGGATGGATGACAGGAATGGAAAATGGGTGGAGAGACGGACGGACGGATGGATGGATGGACAGACAAATGCCACCAAACTAACCAGATGTACTGTAGCTGTCTCCTCTGCTTGCCAGACAGAAGGAGTGACAGTGTGCGACATAAACAGCAAAGCAATGTCACACAATCATTGACTTGTGCCAGACAAAAGAGTCCAGGAGATTTCAACTTGCCAGAGAAAACCATCTCAGACGTGTCTGTGTGCCCATGCATGTACTCAGCTAAACCCAAGGATTTTGGAGCAACATTGTTTTGCCAAGGTTTTCTAGGACAGAAAACAATCAGACTAAAATAATTATTTCTCTCTTTCTTTCTTTCTTACTAACGAGCTGAGTGTTAAGTAGACATTACATGAATTTACAGTCCAAGTTAAATAGCAATTAAAAAGCGGTGCACGATGTTAACAAGAGTAATCTAGGGGAGTGGAGAGTTCTGGTAGAAGTATAGCAGCTATAATACTTTGCTCACTTTCACATTTCTCCCTATTCAATCGCAGTTATCCATGTCCAGTTTCATTCATACTTCGTCCTATCCAATCACAGTTATCCACACTCTCCCATGCTATCAAGAGCCTAACAGTCCAAGCCATGTCCCTCCCTCGCTTTGCCGCTGAACCAATCATCTCAAGCAGTTGAGAGTATTTCAACTTCACGTCTCTTACTATGTGGTTTCGCTACTCACTGATATGTTGTATTTCATTTGTAATCAATTATGTTTGTGTTAATTAACCTATTGCAGATGCCCCCTCACTTATAGTTTCTGTTTTCTGTGTGCTGCTGATGGACAGCTCCTTTTAGTGTTCAAATAAAAAGTCTCTGAGAAGGCATTATTTGACCTCCATAGGCTACTGTTTACGCTCAGATGTGGACTTGAGATTTTCAAGTAGGCCTTGAGTGGGAAAAGGTTGGCTTTGGTGTTAGTTTATCTTACAACAGATGTACTATACTCACCCCTGCCCCCCCAATAGGCTCAGAATAACTCAGGCATCAAAATGATTTTCATTTGATTTATTTATTCATTCATTTATTTATTTCATTCTTTCACTCTTTCTTTCTTTCTCATCCATCCCTGCCAACATCCATCCATCCACTCGTCCATCACTAGAGTGTATGTGTATTTCTTCTCTCTCATAGCAGTGGCGTGTGTGTGTGTGTGTTTGTGTGTGTGTCTGTGTGTGTGTGTGTGTGTGTGTGTGTGTGTGTGTGTGTGTGTGTGTGTGTGTGTACACGTGTGTGTGTGTGTGTGTGTGTGCGCGTGTGTGTGTGTGTGTGTGTGTGTGTGTGTGTGTGTGTGTGTGTGTGTGTGTGTGTGTCCATCCATGTGCACAGGGCGCCTTGTGCTGGAGTGCTAATGGACATAGGTGTGATTAACACCACACCACATGGTGTGATAGTGCTAGCCCCACTAACCACTGTGCTGTGCTGTGTGTGTGTGTGTGTGTGTGTGTGTGTGTGTGTGTGTGTGTGTGTGTGTGTGTGTGTGTGTGTGTGTGTGTGTGTGTGTGATTGAAACAGCATGCGAGTTGGAGTGTGCTGCCCAAGCTGTGGTCCAGCCTCCAGACATCTCTCAGTAAAAAACAGATTCTGCTCAGAGGAAGTCCTTGACCTGGAACACTTCATGCAGTTGGCTACATTTTAAATAGGGTATGATATTTAAATAGGGTATGATATTTTTGGAGGCTTTAGTCTTTATTAGACACAGTGTACTGAAGAGAGACAGTGCCGTTTGGGAGAGAGAGGGGGACAATTAACATGCCACTCAGGTCCTGGTCCAGATTTGAACGACAGTTAGTGTGTGCTTTGGACCACTGACCAACTACAACCAAAGATTTGCTTTTAAAAGGTTAAAGCAACTTCAGAGACAGTAAAAAACATGTATCTTATTACCGTACTCAAATTTCTGCAAGTTTTTCCACTTAAAATGAATGCAGAAATCATCTTACACAACATATAATAATGCAGTAATACTAATACTAATGCAGCCTATAAATTGTAATGACGTGGCTCTTTAACTTCACACTCTTTTTAGGGATAAATTAAATCCAAAAGGAATCCGAGTGTGAATACACTTATACAGAGACACACACACACACACACACACACACACACACACACACACACACACACACACACACACACACACGCACACACACTGTCCTCTTCATCAAGATTATTTTTGATTTATTTCATTTCCTTGACTCGTCATTGAAGCATTGTTGTTTGTATACCGCTCACCTGCATGTAGACTGCATGTAGACACACACACACCACACCACATACACAGTCACGCTCACACACACAAACACACACACACACACACACACACACACACACACACACACACACACACACACACACACAACCTCGTACAAGTTGCAATATGACTGATTATGAAGTGCAACTCCTGATGCATAAAATTATGACATCTTGCAGCTTTCATTTCAGCGCACCTTGCACTGCCATCGCTAGTGTTCTTCATTGTTGTTTTTTTCTTTTCATATTTATATTATTACTGCTTATTATTGATTATTGATGTTCAATTTATAGTTTATTGCTCCTGTGTGGTTCTGATCTTATGCTATGTTTCATATTGTGTTGCTTTTGCTCATAATTATTTATGTCCTGCAGAGCCTATACTGGCCTAAGAATTTCACACGAGTGTACTTGTGCAACCGGAATGACAATGAACATTTTTGAATCTTGAATCTTATGATGTTATGATATGTTAAGTTTAAGTATATTAAAGTGATAATATGGAAGATTTCAGTTTTTGTTCTCTTGCGTGACACCTATTAGGTGATTAGTGGTAATTGCAGGTGAGAATCAAACAGTGTTATTATGTGACATTACTCAGTTTGTTCGGTCATAGTAACCACCCGTAATGCTAGCAGAGGCCGCAAAAAAGTAGCTTGTTATCCTACTTCACACAAGAGTTGTCGGGAACCTACAGTAACCTACAGAGTGAGTCTGTTGTGTTAGCTCCACCCACCCTGTGAACCTACAGTAACCTACAGAGTGAGTCTGTTGTGTTAGCTCCGCCCACCCTGTGAACCTACAGTAACCTACAGAGTGAGTCTGTTGTGTTAGCTCCACCCACCCTGTGAACCTACAGTAACCTACAGAGTGAGTCTATTGTGTTAGCTCCACCCACCCCAGTGTTTCCCATACATAAAGGAATTTGTGGCGGGCCGCCACAATATTATTTTGACCGCCACAATAAGATGTTGACCAAAAAAAAAAAAAAAAAAAAATTTTTTTTTTTTTTTTGCAGTGCACCTGAACGCAACATGCAAGATATCCGCTGAATAAGTGTCCAATAAATGTTCATGTCATTCTGGCCAATACTTCTGTTATAGCATTTCAGTCTGGAATATGGAATATCTTTCAATAATCTATGATTTAGCTGCTAAATTGTCAAATACCGCCATCTGCTCGCTACCCAGGCACTTATGTATGTACTTAACCTAACTAACTTAACCTAACTAACTATCCGGTGTGCACAACACTGTCAGCGTAAACTCCGGCTGACACCCCAAAAACCTACAATCCGCTACAGAAAAATGTATATTGTTTGGTTATTAACTGGCCCCTGGCCTTCTATCATTTCACGAAAGTGGCAAAGCAAGTTGAGTATCCCTGACCTATAGGGAGAAATTTAGTTTGTCATTGTAAACCCACAGCACAGTAATGATGACATGTTCTTCATAGATCTAGCCTTTTAATTTTGCTCTTAAGCTTTCTCAAAGTACACCAAATTCATGCATTTTACTTTAAAATGTTTAAAAAAATCTCGTGGGGGGCATGCCCACCACAAATACTGAAAATCCTGTGGGAAACACTGGACCCTGTGAACCTACAGTAACCTACAGAGTGAGTCTATTGTGTTAGCTCCACCCACGCTGTGAACCTACAGTAATCTACAGAGTGAGTCTATTGTGTTAGCTCCGCCCACCCTGTGAACCTACAGTAACCTACAGAGTGAGTCTGTTGTGTTAGCTCCACCCACCCTGTGAACCTACAGTAACCTACAGAGTGAGTCTATTGTGTTAGCTCCGCCCACCCTGTGTCACCACAGACACCCAGTTCATAAATGCTGCAATACTGAAAATGCAAAGGCTTCCATCAATGAGCCATAGGCGCATTGTGTTAAGTCACTATCAGATAGATAGTGACTTGAAAATATATAGTGAAAATATACCATATTATCACTTTAAGTTTAAGTATATTAAGTTAAGTTTCTGTTTGATCTTTGTTTAATCTGCCAAGGATCTGGATGGGCCCTGTCAGAGACCTGTCAGGGACCTATTGAAGATGGCTACATCTGTAACTAGATGGATTACATCGATGGTTACAGTTTTACACAGGTACAGTCATCATTAATCTTTGACTGAATACATTTTGAAAGTTACCTCCTCAACCCAGATCACATCAATCTAAAAATGTCCAAGGCACCAAACTCATTATGCCCTGGGAAAGTTCTCTCATCCAAGCAGAAAGACATGCAGAGCAGACATAAAACAGTCGGGTAAACACAACTTTGAATCTCTCTCTCGCTGCAAAACTACCTGTCAGTTGCTCTCCATCATCATAACTGCTTACTAATTCACCAGATTTTTCCCGCTCCCTGTAGCAAAATGTGCAACTCGCGAGTGATGTGTTTATTCCAAACGAATCTCTTCAGTGATCAGTGGTCATTAGGAGTATTGTGAGTGATGTCATATCGTTTGAGCACCACTAGAGGCCAGAATATGCTGATTCGCTGCCTGAAGTTGGACATTAAGTCGCATTTGATGACTAAGATCGCTGAAGATCGCAATGATTCACAGTCTTGGAGGTTTGCCCTGCTTCGTTCATGTATTACAGTAAGCAACTGCATGAAGCGAACAACTGTCAATCGTGTTCTGTCCTCACAACTTCTAAAAAAGTGATTTTATTATTTTGATCTATTAAATGAGTTGAAAAAGCTGATGATCTTTCCATCGTTGCTCTCTGTAATGCTTTGCTAACAGACTTGCGATGTGTCATTAAAAAAAAACATTGCCGACTATCCACCAATCACAGGGCTAATGTTCCACATCCTGGCAACCAGGATCCAATCAGAGCGGCCGATCAGTCAGTCGCTGAGCTGCAAAATTGTGCTGACAGGTAGAGAGGAAGGAGACACACACACACGCACGCGTACATACGCACACACGCACACACATGCGTGCACACACACACACACACGCACGCGTACATATGCACACACATGCGTGCACACACACACACACACACACACACACACACACACCAACTGCACTCCACACATGTAGAATTTGAGAAGCAGTTGGTGTGAGAGAGACCACAAACGATAAACAGTTTATCATTAAACTATCCTGCTACCACTTTAATTCCTCAGCCTAAATTCAATTATACAGTACATTATGTCCTCAATGTGTACGCTCTATTCACATTATTAAGACATCTTAAAGTTCAAGTTTATTTTTTGTTGTGTCTGGGTGTGAGATTTCTTACCAACTCCGCAGACGGCTTGGTGCAAAACAGAATTATTGATGTCATTAAGAACGGTGTTCATATTTCACATCCTGGCAAATAAGCTGACATCGCAGTAATGAGGTAAGAAATGAATTTCCTTGATTTATTTTGGAGCTGCGTGAAGCGTTCAGTTTCAAGATGAGATCCCGAGATAAGAAACTTCAAATGAACTATGCGCTAAAACTCGTTAAAGATAAACAATGGGGCTTTTTCACAGCAGCCATTTTGTGCCTAAAAGGCAGGGTAAAGACAGGTGCAACCAAAACATGAATGAGGGCCCCAACACTGGAACACCTAAATGGATTGGAAGTTGGAAACATTCGTAAAAAAAATTTGGTTGCAACTGTGTTTGCCCTGCCTTTTAGACACAAAAAGACTAATACAATTATCATTTTTGCTGATCTACTGCTGCACTTTGGATCCAATGTCTATGGGAAATTATTTTGTAACGTTCACAGCATGTTTTGCTCTTTTGATCCATCAGAATGGCCGGGTGACAAGTTGGTTGAGCGATATTACAGTTTTGTGTTGCAGTATGTCAACTTAGCCACTGTTAGATCGCATTTAAGAAAGAATGGCCTCCACTATTTGAGCAGGATAGATGCAGGATTGATGCACGGAGATGGGAGTTAATCTCAAAATACAGGAAAAGGAGGTTTTTCCTGCATTGATCAATAAATCACAGTATTATGTTGGCATTGTTTTTACACAGTCTGACAGTGAGGCTTATAAAGAGCCATAAGCAAACGCTGGCAGTCTGTTGTTTTGCCTCATATCTTTTGACGGGAAATCTATACTTGCTATAAATGAGTCAACAGCAAATGAGAGCGAGCACCCTGTCCCAACACCTGCACTGACTGACTGCCCTTCTGTTGCTCTAAGTGTTTAGTACGTATTAACAGTAGGCTAGCATAAGGGGCAACACCGCAATAAAGCAAAAATGTATGCTACTCTTTGATCTTGGACAGTGATGAGAAAAGTAAACATCTCTCGAAGTTACAGACTATTACACAAGTCCAACTTTTGACCTTCTTGCAAGACCTTCTGCTGCACTTTTGGAAGGAACAGTTTTGTGATACAATACTGTAAGAAAGAAATGGCTGCAGGATGAATGAAGAATACATGCATGGAAACTAAGGGACTTTGACTATGGCTGACAGCAGATGGGGATATCAGCATATAAAGGTCAAGCTGCTCCAGTGTGAACATGACGCTGTTCAACACTGTAAGTTAACACAACAGAAAATAATAATTCAGAGAGAGACAGAGAGACACAGAGAGACACAAAGAGAAAGGAGAGACTCTGAGAGAGAGAGAGAGAGAGAGAGAGACAGAGAGAGAGAGAGAGAGACAGAGAGAGAGAGAGAGAGAGAGAGAGAGAGAGAGAGAGAGAGAGAGAGAGAGAGAGGAACAGATGCTTAGATGCTTTCAAATTGCACAAGGCTTCCAGACGCATGCTGTCCTGCAATTTGACAGTCACACAGCAATAGCTGAAATCACACACTTGGCTGAGGGAGACAGTGTGTGTGTGTGTGTGTGTGTGTGTGTGTGTGTGTGTGTGTGTGTGTGTCCATGACAGTCCAAGCTGGAAGACGTGTTCTCATTCAGCAGGACTGTCATTGTCATCATGTCAACACGCAGTAGTACACGCATGTCCAAATCAATGCTGATGTCACAACATTGATTTAATGTCCATCTCACTCTCTTCTCCCTTCCGCACAAAAATACCATCTCACATTTCCCCTTGGCACTGTCTCTTTCCCTCTCTCTCTCTCTCTCTCTCTCTCTCTTTCTCTCTCTCTCTCCTCTCTCTCTCTCTCTCTCTGTCTCGCTCTCTCTGTCTCTCTCTCTCTCAAACACACACACGCACAATGTAACACGCCCGGTACCCTTGTGCATATTATGGAGCACACGGACGCACCTGGTCTAAACCCAACCGCCCTCCCCCTGTGCCTAACCATAAGAGACCCTTCCCCAGTGCCTACTGCCTAAACCTAAGCCCCCTCCGCCGTGTGTGTGTGTGTGTGTGTGTGTGTGTGTGTGTGTGTGTGTGTGTGTGTGTGTGTGTGTGTGTGTGGGCGTAAACACCCATCAGGTAAACAGAACAGATTGAAACGCTATTGAAGTCCCATAACCAAGATGGACGTCCCAGGACTGCCCGCAATACCTCTCACACACACACACGCGCGCTATCTTGCACGCAGACACATGCACAGAATAGAACATACAACACACTGAAGAGCGCTTTTGCAACAAACATGATTTATATCTGCCAACCCCCAAGAGAGAGGGAAGAATAGCAGTGTGAAAACACAACCCTCTTCCCTTCTCCCTCGTCCTCTCTCCATGTCTCCATGTCTCCATGTCTCCCTCCCTCCCTCTCCCCCAGAGAAGCAACATGAACACATTTTGAGAAGTGAGAAAAGGCTTTTGCCTGACTGCAGGAACAGAAGTATCCTCTCTACTGCCATGCTGTCTGTCTGTCTGTCTGTCTGTCTGTCTGCCTGTCTGTCTGTCTGCCTGTCTGTCTGTCTTTCTGTCTGCCTGTCTGTCTGTCTGTCTGTCTGTCTGCCTGTCTGCCTGTCTGTCTGTCTGTCTGTCTGTCTGTCTGCCTGCCCGTCCGTCCGTCCGTCCCTCTCTCTGTCTGTCTGTCTGTCTGTCTGTCTGTCTGTCTGTCTGTCTGTCTGTCTGCCTGTCTGTCTGTCTGTCTGTCTGCCTGTCCGTCCGTCCGTCCGTCCCTCTCTCTGTCTGTCTGTCTGTCTGTCTGTCTGTCTGTCTGTCTGTCTGTCTGTCTGTCTGTCTCCCTGTCTGTCTATGCACCATAACTATGCTGCAGGTATATGCATTTCTGAATGTTATGAAAGCACATGTATGTACTGTACAGTTAAGTATGCAGTTTTGTCATTTGTAGTTTTGTAGCACCTACTGTATGAGTTGTTCCAGGCATGTCCACCAGGGAGGAGACCACGGGGCAGACCCAGGGCTATAGGTGGAGAGATATCTCCACACTGGCCTGGGAACGCCTCAGGTTCGCCCAGTCAGAGCTGGCTAATGTTTGAGCTCCCCTGCTGGAACTCCGCGATCTGATCTCAGATAAGCGGTTGAAGATGGATGGATGGATAGTTTAGTAGTTTTGTGGTCATGTAGGGAGGTAGTTATGTTGATGCTTCTTGTAGCTGAATTATAGATAGTGTCCACAGTCAATTGAAACGCTGCCTCACAGAAAAAATATCATTACTAGCCTGAGCCTCATGTCTGCTTTGAGAATGTTTCAGAACATATCTTCCTCCTTTATGTGGCTAATGGCTATAAATAACTAATAAACAATTGTCCCTCAATCAGTGTTATTTACTTTTTTTTCGACAAGCCATTAATACATTGTTGTTTGCAAAGATTAAAATAAATAATCTCAGCTGAATCAAACTGAACTTAATAAAATAGCTGGTTTCTTCACTGGCTGAAGAGACTTTTTATTATTATTATTGACTAGAAATGGAAATCATTGGAGAGTAACTGGCTACATTTTTCAATGAATGAATGAATGACGAATGCAATCAATCAATCAATCAATCATTTAATCAATCAATCATTCAATCATGTTTTTCAAATGATTTGCTGGCCCACTTGCAATACCTTTGCAGCCCACAGGTTGGGAATGGCTGAACTAAGGAACTACTGCAGAATAGATTGTTAACAAGGTTCCATTTTGTGTGATTACAGAAGAGCATTTAGTTTTTGCGGATCTTTGAAGAAAGGGTTGAAACAACTCATTTAGAACATTGCTTCTTCACCTTCTCAGCTCACAACCTCCCAGAAGAGTGATGCCCTCATGACCCTCTGCTGCAGGCAGAGACCAGGAAAAACAACTTTGACACTAAATACTGATTTTACTTTATATATATATATATATATATATATATATATATATATATATATATATATATATATATATATATATATACTGTATGTGTGTGTGTGTGTGTGTGTGTGTGTGTGTGTGTGTAGAGGTGTATTCCCATGATATGTAGAGGTGTATTCCAGTAGTGTGATGAACATTTCTCATTTTCACACTCTCAGCTCCTCACCGGCCAATTGGAATTTGCATTGATTCTGTATGCAGTGTCATCGCGCTTGTTTTACTGTCCTGTCCAAGCAAAGCAATTATTAAAACAGGGATCGCTGTGTCTTCTGATTGGATGCTAAAAGATGACAGTCTGTGCTGAATAAAATATTAGATACTCTGTGACTTGCTAGAATTGCAAATGCTAGTGTGCCCTGGGACTGAAACAGATCCTGCTAGATCCTGTTGCTGATGGGTGCAAATGTAGGCATGAGGGACACGTGCAAGCTGCAGTCATGGAAGAAATTCTGCTTGCTGAACGACTGCTCTTGTGCTCCACCAACAAATGAGCTGGTAACTGGTGGAACGAGAAACACTCGAGTTTACTTTTACAACTTCATAGTCTCGCTTGCCAGACTTCCCTCGCTTCCGGGAGAGGAGTCTGGCAGCGTAGATCTCCACTCTGGACTTGTGGGGGGAGGGGGGGAAATGCTCAGTTTGGTTTAACCTAGTCTCTCTCCCTACAACGGGGGATCTAATCGTTTTCAGCGTGTAGCAACGAGCTAGCATTGTTGACGTTGCTTCACAGCGGTGCAGGCATTTGAGATCGACAGATTCGACACGCACAGCGGTAGAGGCATTTGAGATCGACAGATTCGACACGCACAGCGGTAGAGGCATTTGAGATGGACAGATTCGACACGCACAGCGGTAGAGGCATTTGAGATGGACAGATTCGTAATGGAGGGAGCGGAAAGGAAATCCATATATGGTCGCAGCCGCGGTCAGTCAGAGCAGGTCGGAGCCAATGGCAGAGCTTGCGAGAAACGGAAAGGGATTATCTTCCGCTGGCGACTGAAATGGTCGCCACCGATGGCAAAGCTCGCAAGGGAGGGAAGTCCGGCAAGCGAGACTAACAACTTAAAGGATGGGTTTTCCGTGGGGAATATGAATATATATTAAATCTCACGCCCCTAAGGTTTTCGAATCCGTTGAAATTTTTGAAATTGGAGGTTTACTCACAGAGATATCAACCGAAATCCACTCTGTGTGTGGGGGGGGGTGGTGGGGGGGGAGGTGCGGGTGCGGGGACTCGAAATACTACATTTCCCACAATGCACTGGGCTCGCGTGGCCTTCGTTTTTATGCCCACCCCTCAGGCATTTGGCTGATATCAAACTCCAGTAGGTGGCGGTAATGCACATATATGTTTGCCAACCGCCATAAAACTCAAAGAAGAAGAAGAAGAAGGCTTCGACAATGAAATATACAGAGAACAAGAAATAAATCGAAAATAAAATTGCCTCCAAATTGCACCAAATGTAAACGGTAGTATATATGTCGGGAGATGTCTTCATAAAAAAAATTTCATGCATTTTAAGGCATTTTCGTAGGAGTTACGCGCATCTGATGTTGTAACTATTTTCTGTAAAAATGTGTAAAAACGGGTACATTGCTCAGCGTTGATTTCGTTACTTCAACCCACCTACTACTAGATGTAAAATTTGACGAGCTTTCCAATGCCGCCAGTCCCGTGTCGATTAGTGCTTCCGTTCCCGAGATAATGGTCTCTTTGCAAGGAACTATGGGAAGCTAATATTAGCTACAGCAGGCTAGGCGGTTGACAAGATGGCTGCGTTTTTGTTTTGGTCAAGGCCTCTGAAGGGGCGTGGAGGACCTCTAGAGGCGGGACCATGGCCAACAACAGTTGTAGTTCATAGGTGCACGACTTCCGCAAGGCGGACTTAGGCCAGATGACGCGAAACGCGTCGGCTGGCCCAAAAAATATGTGAGAGATGCTTGATATCTCTGGCAGTGAATATCCAATTTCAAAAATTTCAACGGATTCGAAAACCTTAGGGGCGTGAGATTTAATATATATTCATATTCCCCACGGAAAACCCATCCTTTAACAACTAACAACTTGTCAACTAAATGGGGGGAACATGGCTCATTAGTGGCCAAAATGCACGAGCACAGGTTCAGCACCATGGAGAGCTCCAGAGTGGAGCAGCACACAGGTGAGAGCGCAGTTCGAATCAGCCAGTGAACAGCACACGGGTGCGCTGAGTTGTAATCAACCACTGAAGTGGACTATATGAAAGAGCTCTGGG
>NC_139631.1:3838671-3846171 GCF_964638095.1 Poromitra crassiceps | reverse complement strand
GACGCTGGATGGACTAGCCCTAAGCTACTTTGTCCAGGCCATCGAGCCACGGAGCCTAAGCCAGAAAGTAACGCTGGGACACCCGAAAACATTGGGAGCAGCGCTGGGGCTGGCACTGGAGATAGAGACAGTAGAAGGCTGGGACAAGAGCAGCAGCATAATGGAGGCCGCCCCAGTGGTCAGAATGGCCACGGAGAGCCAGTTACAAGAAGAACCAGCGTGGAAGACGGCCTGGGCAGAGCAAAGCAACACGGTGAGAGAGCAGGGCGACAGGGTGAAAGAACTGTCCGAGTCAGTACAACAGCTGACAGAACAACTGCTCCGCAGAGCGACCCTGCAGCCCAACCCCGCTCGACAGCCCACTCAGCGGAACAACAGCTGGGCCAGAGGGAACATGATCTGCTGGGGATGCGGACGCCCCGGACATCGGGAAGCAGACTGCCGCCGGAGAGCGTGGAACCAGGGAAACGGCACAGGGCCCGTCCAGATGGGGCGAGACGGGTCTACGATGCCACAGTCCCCGTAGCCACATCATCGCAGGAGGGGGCCCACCGACAGCAACGGAGAGGTGGGGCTCCGCCGGGCCCCGAAGTAGACGACATCGCCGGAGCTGTCAGCATGCAGAGCGGGCCGCGCGCGATGAACGGCTGCCATGTTCCAGTCTACATACAGGGGAGATACTGCGCCGCCCTGGTGGACACGGGGTGTACGGCAACGCTGGTGAACGTCAACATGATGCCCGAGGGGACGCGCCTGGAGCAACCAGCAGCACAACTACTAAGAACAGTATCCGGTGAGTTGATGCCAATGAGGGGGAGGGGACACGTAATGATAACAGTGGGAGAACAGACAGTGGACTTTCCGGTGTGGGTGGTAGAAATGACGGGACCCTGCATCCTAGGGGAAGACTACTTGACGCTAAACAAATGCACAGTAGACCTAGGAAAAAGCACATTGACATTTGCAGGGGGGCCAGTAGTCCAGATGGGCCACCCTCCCACCGTTCCAGAGGAGAGAGCTAATGTAAATAATATCACTGTATATCGCGTCACCGTAGTGCATGAGCCCCACCCAGCAGACCAAGCCCCTCCACAAAGCCCCACCCCTAGCCCACCTCCAAACACTTGCCCTCAGCCAGCGCAACAGGCAGAGGGGGAGAGAGAGAGGTTAGAGATGCTCAGGGGATTGCACAAACGCCAAAGCGAAGGGTTAGAGACCCAGCAGAGCGATGAACTGTGGAGGGTACTAGAGGAATATAAAGACATTTTCGCCATGTCAGATGATGAGCTAGGCTGTACCCACCTGGTGGAACACGAAATAGACACGGAGGGGGCGCGACCCGTCAGGTCATATCCCCGTCGGATCCCAGCGGCGAGGAGAGAGATAGCGAACGAAGCTGTAGAGAACATGCTGCGGGCGGGGATCATTGAGCCATCAGACAGCCCGTGGGCGTCGGGGGTAGTGCTGGTGAAAAAGAAAAATAGCACCAAAATGCGATTTTGTGTAGACTATAGGGGGCTGAACAAAGTAACAAAAAAAGACGCATACCCGATGCCCATCATAGAGGAACTGTTAGACGCCGCGGGAGAGTCATCCTGGTTCTCATCCCTAGACCTCCGTAGCGGGTACTGGCAGGTGCCCCTCCGCGACGATGCCAAGCAAAAGACCGCCTTCCGCACAGAGAAGGGGCTGTGGCAGTTTCGAGTACTCAGCTTCGGGCTGTGCAACGCACCAGCAACGTTCGAGAGGTTAATGGAGAAGTTGCTGGGAGACATTCCCCGATCCGAATGCGTCGTGTATTTAGATGACATCTTGACACACGGGGGCACGTTCCAGGCCGCAGTGGGGGCGTTACGAAAAGTCCTGCAGAAGATAGCAGAGGCGGGTCTAAAGTTACACCCAGACAAGTGCCACTTCCTGAAGAGGAGGGTGGAGTTCTTAGGGCATGGCATCGGCGCGGGGGGCATTCGCACCCTAGAAGAGAAGACTCAGGCGGTCATGGAGTGGCCCACCCCCAGAAACAAAGGCGAACTCGAGAGCTTCGTAGGGCTAGCCGCATACTACAGGAAATTCGTGAACGGGTTTTCTAAAATAGCGGAACCGCTGTTCAGGTTAAAAGAGAAGAACGCAGACTTCCACTGGACGACAGAATGCCACCTAGCATTCAAAGCCCTCAAGAAAGCACTGACCGAGTCTCCAGTGCTTAGAGCACCAGACCCCGCCCTGCCGTTCCTACTAGACACTGATGCTAGCAATGGGGGTATGGGAGCCGTGCTGTCCCAGGCGGGGCCGGACGGGGAGCGGGTGGTGGCGTACTATAGCAAGACTTTCGATAAAGCAGAACGTAACTACTGCGTCACCCGCCGGGAGCTCCTCGCCGTAGTAGAAGCACTAAGACACTTTAGATATTACCTCCTGGGACAGCCACGGTTCACCATACGGACCGACCACTCGGCGCTGCAGTGGCTATGGTCCTTCAGAGAGCCGGAGGGACAAGTGTGCCGCTGGTTAGAGAAAATGGCAGACTACAACTTCACGATAGAACACAGGGCAGGGGCGCGCCACGTCAACGCAGACGCCCTGTCAAGACGACCCTGTGCAGAGAGAGGGTGTACGTACTGCGAAAAGAGAGAAGGAAGAGAGAGAGAGCTCCAAGAGGAAGCTAGGATCTGCCCTAACCACACAGGGGATGGGCCAGTGTGCAGGACGCTGCGGGTAGCAGAGGCAGCGGATTGGAGGGGCCACCAAGAAAACGACAGAGAGCTGTCACCAGTACTGCAATGGGTAGAAGAGGGCCAGAAGCCGCCCTGGGAAGAGGTGGCAGGGGCCACCGACACAACCAAAGGGCTGTGGGCGGGGTTCGACACCCTGAGTTTGAGTAACGGAGTGCTGATGAAGTCCTGGAAGGAGCCAGCGACAGGAGAGCATAAGTGGCGGAAAGTAGTGCCGACAACGTTGAGGGAGGAGGTGTGCAGGAGCTGCCATGGAACTGTAGGGGCTGGGCACTTCGGGGTAAACAAAACGCTCCGCCGTATCAGACAAGGTTTTTATTGGGGGAGGATGGGGAGAGACGTACAGGACTTCTGTCGACGCTGCGACCTCTGCGCAGCGTACAAAGGCCCGTTAGATCAGTCTCGCGCCCCGCTTCAACAGCTAGCAGCAGGAGCCCCCATGGAGAGGGTAGGGGTAGACGTGATGGGACCTTTTCCCTGCTCAGACAGTGGGAACAAGTACGTCCTGGTCGCCATGGACTATTTCACAAAATGGCCAGAGGCGTACGCACTACCCGACCAGGAGGCGGGGACGGTGGTCGACGCACTAGTAACCGGCATGTTCAGTAGGTTCGGAGCACCAGAGACCCTACACAGTGACCAAGGGAGAAACTTTGAGTCACGAGTGTTCGCCACCATGTGCGAGAAACTGAACATTAAAAAGACACGGACCACAGCATTGCACCCCCAGAGCGATGGCCTTGTAGAAAGATTCAATAGAACGCTGAAAAAGCAGTTGGCCATCCTCACGGAGGAACACCAGAGGGACTGGGACACGCACCTGCCGCTCATCCTCATGGCCTACAGATCCGCCACACACGAGTCCACCTCCTGCACCCCAGCTCTGCTCATGTTAGGTCGAGAACTGCGGACACCAGCAGAAATAGCGTTCGGCAAGCCACCAGATGCACTGGACGCTCCCCCAGGGCGAGAGTATGCCAGGAGGCTACAAGATCGCTTAGAGTCCGCTCACCACTTCGCTCGGGACCAGCTAGAGAAAGCAGGCATGAAACAAAAAAGGAACTATGATGTGAGGGCAAAAGGAAACCATTTCCAGGGGGGGGAGTTGGTCTGGGTGTACACACCCCAGAGAAAAAAAGGGCGTAGCCCTAAACTGGACTGTCACTGGACAGGCCCATGCAGGGTCATGGAGAGAATGGGGGAAGTGGTGTACCGAGTGCAGATGCCACTTGGTGGCAGGAAGGTACTCCACAGAGACAGGTTGGCCCCATACCGGGGGGGGGTGCACCTTTCCCCCAGATCTCGGCCGCCCGGCGGTTTCACCTAGACCGGCTGAAAGAAGGACTCTGTTCCCACAGAGAGGGGCGTCCGGCTATGACCGGGCGGGCCCCACCCAGGGGCGTGAAAGCCCAGAGACACTGCAGGTGGGATCAGCCCCGCAGGCAGATTCACAGAGACTAACACGGCCACGGAGAGAGCCAAGGGCTCCAGGACGATTCCACAACTTTGAGTTGTACTAAAAAAAAAAAAAAAAAAAAAAGAGAGGAGATGGTGGTTGGAGATGTTGTATTGTTGTAACAGAAAGTAAAAAAAAAAGGTGCATGACATGAGATATTGTGGGGGAGATGATGTGGGGAAGTCTGAGAGTACAACATGCTGTGATTGAAAAAAAAAAGAAGCTGTTAAAGAAAAAAAAAAAGATCGCTGAGAGTTGTAATATAACTAACTGTGAATAAAGACCCTTGTACCATCAAGAAGCCTCTGCCTCATGAGATAACGGATACGTTACAATATTGTGCAGAAGATGAATCAACAGAAGTGACTCAAAAGTCCTACATATTAAGGTGGATTTCCCTGTTTAATGCATCCTAATATCAATATCACGGAGGAACGAGGCATCCGATGTTGCCTCTGAGAACTCAGAGATATGTACCGTCACGAAAGTGCCTTCATTCACAATCACAGTGAGGAGAGAGATTATCTGTGTGTGTGTGTGTGTGTGTGTGTGTGTGTGTGTGTGTGTGTGTGTGTGTGTGTGTGTGTGTGGTCCCTCAGCACCGCGCTCCATCGACTCTACCTTGGCTTGGTATCATGGGATTAGAAAGAAGGGGATTGCGTGAAATAAATAAATAGAAATGCATGAAACAGAAGAGAAGGATGAGGAAAGCTGAGGAGAGGAGAGGAGAGGAGAGGAGAGGAGAGGAGAGAGGAGGAGAGGAGTGGAGAGGAGAGGAGAGGAGAGAGGAGGAGGGGAGGGGAGAGGAGAGGAGAGGAGAGGAGAGAGGAGGAGGGGAGGGGAGGGGAGGGGAGAGGAGAGGAGAGGAGAGGAGAGGAGAGGAGAGGAGAGGAGAGGAGAGGAGAGGAGAGGAGAGGAGAGGAGAGGAGAGGAGATGCGAGCAGAGAAAAGCAGAGCAGGAGCAGAGGAGAGGAGAGGAAACAAGAGGAGAGGACAGGACATGAGAGGAAAAGGGACATTGAAAGGGGAGGAAAGGAGATGAGGAGGAGTATCGGGACGATGAGAAGAGACCAAAATCTGCAACGCAAAGAGGCTATAAATCTGGATTCTCCGTTCCTCTGACAGCTCTCAGACTAAAAAGCCCCACACACCTTCACATGAAAGGAAAGTGGAATCAGGCGTTCAGATCAGCAGGCTGAGCGTGGCCTGATGCCACGTGCGTGACTCGCACGGCTCAAGTCACTGCACGCTGTAGGTCATAGCAACATTTCCATTCCACCACACACACACGAGTCACGACTCTGACACTAACGAACATCACCGCTGAACACAAGACTCTGACACTAACGAACATCACCGCTGAACACACGACTCTGACACTAACGAACATCACCGCTGAATCACAGGATTCTCTCTTGTGTTGTTCGTCTGCTCCTCTGCTGCTCTGACAGCATTTATCTATTTCTTGCCTTCTCTCTCATTCGGGTGGCTGTTGGGGGCAGAGGGAGGGGAACTAAACAAACCTTTGATCACTGCAGGGATTGAGAAGACATTGGCGTTATCCGTCCTGTCACAATCAATTATTCAAGGGATCTGCGTGGCTGCCTACCTGTCTGTCTGTCTGCCTTCCTGCATCCTACCTGTCTGTCTGCCTACCTGTCTGTCTGCCTACCTGTCTGTCTGCCTTCCTACCTGTCTATCTGTCTGCCTTCCTACCTGTCTGTCTGCCTACCTGTCTGTCTGCCTTCCTACCTGTCTGTCTGTCTGCCTTCCTACCTGTCTGTCTGCCTTCCTGTCTGTCTGTCTGCCTACCTGTCTGTTTGCCTTCCTACCTGTCTGTCTGCCTTCCTACCTGTCTGTCTGTCTGCCTTCCTACCGGTCTGTCTGCCTTCCTACCTGTCTGTCTGCCTACCTGTCTGTTTGCCTTCCTACCTGTCTGTCTGCCTACCTGTCTGTCTGCCTTCCTACCTGTCTGTCTGCCTACCTGTCTGTTTACCTTCCTACCTGTCTGTCTGCCTAGCTGCCTGGGTGGCTGTCTATATACCTTTCTGTCTGCCTCACTGCCTGCACGTCTCCCTGTCTCCCTGCGTCTGTCTCCCTGCCTATCTGCGTCTTGCCTAATTCCCTTTATTGTGGACATCACAGGAGCATTGATAGCATTGAAATCAATGGCCCGCCTCATATAGCAATTACACATTCAATGCTGTCACCTGAAGGACGGCTTCTGAACTGTCAGACAACAAAGGCAACAAGTGGAGTCTGAGTCAGAGGCTGAATGAAACGAGTTGAGTTTGAGTTTAATCAGGTAGGTGTTGATCACGACCAATCGCTGAAAACCTGTGGAAATAACACCAAAATGAAGGTTGCGATGGCATCCATGATAGTCCACAGCTGCATCATTTTGTGAACTCATAGGCCTCCTCCCTAAATGGCAGTTTAAATGGGTTTCCAAAGCTATTTTAATAACAATGTCACCATGCCACCACAATACATGTTGTGCTTGTTTGGGTTGACGTTTGAACTTGAAGCGCACATTTCCTTCTGTCAATTGCTTGCTAGGTTCAGCCAGTTCTTCAATTTGGCAAATGTACATCTGATCCACCAAGAAGCAATTTGAGCTTTTATAGCCGAACACCTCATTCACCTATTGTTCCTCTGTCTGGGAACAAATCACACTATAGTCCTAGTTGTCAGAAGCAATTAGTGAGAATCAATTTAAAAAGTTATTTCAAAATGCCATCTAGAATGACATTAAAAAAGGCGCTGCGGTAAATACAACTTTTGCACTTAATCACAATAGTCTTGTAACAAACAAGCGGAAGGAGCAGCAACACCAACAGCGATTAAGGCACGGTGGCTCAGTGGTTAGCACCGTTGCCTCACAGCAAGAAGGTCCCGGGTTCGAACCCCAGTCCGTCCCAGGTCCTTTCTGTGTGGAGTTTGCATGTTCTAACTGGAGTTGGTCCCCGGGCGCTGCACTGCGGCTGCCCACTTCTCCTATAGTTCTAGGAAGGTTCCTAGCAGAGGATGGGTCAAATGCAGAGGATGAATTTCCCCATGGGGATAAATAAATAAAGGATAACTTAGCTTAGCTAACTTAGCTAAGGGGACTACACAAAATGTATTCTAACACAGATGCTCTTCCTCTCCACCCTCCACCCCATCCATGACACAAAGCACATGCTTCTATCTATCTACCTCTCCTCCTCTTCCTCTCCTGCTTATCCCTCTTCTTGTGTCTCCTCCTCTCGCTCTGTCCTCTCAGTCAGGTGCTGAGCGACACAGAGCACAACTGAAACACTCTGCAGCGAA
>NC_139631.1:3831171-3833671 GCF_964638095.1 Poromitra crassiceps | reverse complement strand
AAGATGATACCAAAGGAGAGACGCCACCCCGGTCTCACCGATCTGCATAGAAATAACACGACTTTACACTTTCAAATTGTCTGCAGTGCAGATGCCAAATTGGCAGTTCTGCATGCAGGTTGATACACCTCATCTGGGACACGTGTACAGCAACACGAGTGTAAAGCTAGTCAGAATGACATTTGTTTTCTGCTCATAACTTTCACAATAAAAGCCCTGCAACACAACCAATTTAAAAAGCGGTTGGAACAGCTGTGTTTAGGCAAGTAAAACAACTTGGTTATAGTTATGGTTATGGTTATAGGCTTAATAAAAACAATTTTTTTTTGTTTTTTTAAGTGACTTCCGGTTGACTTTGAACACGTCTGTGCCTGTTTGTGGCAGTGCGGGATCTGCACCACACTCTGGGCCTGTTTGTGGCAGTGCGGGAGCTGCACCACACTCTGGGCCTGTTTGTGGCAGTGCGGGAGCTGCACCACACTCTGGGCCTGTTTGTGGCAGTGCGGGATCTGCACCACACTCTGGGCCTGTTTGTGGCAGTGCGGGAGCTGCACCACACTCTGGGCCTGTTTGTGGCAGTGCGGGAGCTGCACCACACTCTGGGCCTGTTTGTGGCAGTGCGGGAGCTGCACCACACTCTGGGCCTGTTTGTGGCAGTGCGGGGAGCTGCACCACACTCTGGGCCTGTTTGTGGCAGTGCGGGAGCTGCACCACACTCTGGGCCTGTTTGTGGCAGTGGCACCACATTCTGGGCCTGTTTGTGGCAGTGCGGGAGCTGCACCACACTCTGGGTCTGTTTGTGGCAGTGGCACCACACTCTGGGCCTGTTTGTGGCAGTGCGGGAGCTGCACCACACTCTGGGCCTGTTTGTGGCAGTGCGGGAGCTGCACCACACTCTGGACCTGTTTGTGGCAGTGCGGGAGCTGCACCACACTCTGGGCATGTTTGTGGCAGTGCTGGAGCTGCACCACACTCTGGGCATGTTTGTGGCAGTGCGGGAGCTGCACCACACTCTGGGCATGTTTGTGGCAGTGCGGGAGCTGCACCACACTCTGGGCCTGTTTGTGGCAGTGCGGGACCTGCACCACACTCTGGGCCTGTTTGTGGCAGTGCGGGACCTGCACCACACTCTGGGCATGTTTGTGGCAGTGCGGGAGCTGCACCACACTCTGGGCCTGTTTGTGGCAGTGCGGGAGCTGCACCACACTCTGGGCCTGTTTGTGGCAGTGCGGGAGCTGCACCACACTCTGGGCATGTTTGTGGCAGTGCGGGAGCTGCACCACACTCTGGGCATGTTTGTGGCAGTGCGGAAGCTGCACCACACTCTGGGCATGTTTGTGGCAGTGCGGGAGCTGCACCACACTCTGGGCATGTTTGTGGCAGTGCGGGAGCTGCACCACACTCTGGGCCTGTTTGTGGCAGTGCGGGAGCTGCACCACACTCTGGGCCTGTTTGTGGCAGTGCGGGAGCTGCACCACACTCTGGGCCTGTTTGTGGCAGTGCGGGAGCTGCACCACACTCTGGGCCTGTTTGTGGCAGTGCGGGAGCTGCACCACACTCTGGGCATGTTTGTGGCAGTGCGGGAGCTGCACCACACTCTGGGCATGTTTGTGGCAGTGCGGAAGCTGCACCACACTCTGGGCATGTTTGTGGCAGTGCGGGAGCTGCACCACACTCTGGGCATGTTTGTGGCAGTGCGGGAGCTGCACCACACTCTGGACCTGTTTGTGGCAGTGGCACCACACTCTGGGCCTGTTTGTGGCAGTGCGGGAGCTGCACCACACTCTGGGTCTGTTTGTGGCAGTGCGGGAGCTGCACCACACTCTGGGCATGTTTGTGGCAGTGGCACCACACTCTGGGCATGTTTGTGGCAGTGCGGAAGCTGCACCACACTCTGGGCCTGTTTGTGGCAGTGGCACCACACTCTGGGCCTGTTTGTGGCAGTGCGGGGAGCTGCAATAGGGGAGTGTTGGACGGTGCTATGGAAAGAGGCGGTGTGCGTGTGTTGGCACTATGTCGCATATCGACAGCACAGCCGACACTTTCTCCACTCCACATTCTTGCTGCAGGATATTTTCTGGCAGATTAAATTGGCCGGCCAAGCCAGACATGCACGCACACACAAACACAAACACAAACACACACACACACACACACACGCACACACACACACACACACATACACACACACACACACACACACACACACACACACGCATATACATACATACACAAACACACACTCAAACAGGACACAGACTTAGTGGGGGTGGGTGGTTAAGGTGTGAACATGTAAATGACAGGCGTATGGACTAGATTAGAATAACCAGCCAACATGTGCCACTCCTTTCCTTCCCCCATTCCTGAGGATAGAAAATGGAAAAGACTGCCTCCATCACCACACACACACACACACACACACACACACAACACACACACACACACACACACACACACACACACACACACACACACCACACACACACACTACACAAACACA